>NC_069503.1:604965739-605058239 GCF_027579735.1 Bombina bombina | reverse complement strand
GTTTTGTTTTGAATAAATATGTTCAATGATTTTCACATTGAAAATTACATTTGAATGAGGGTAAATCTGCAATAATAAAACTCATCTTCTTGATAAATGACTTATTTCCTTTGACTTATTTTTCTATATTATTTTCTATCAGGTAACCATGCCATTCAAGTGTGCAATCTCAGGGGATTGTATGTATTGATAATGTATATTTATTTTAAGGATTATATTATATCTGGATTTGTCTCTTTGAAATGAGCATCTGACATATTTCTTAAAGGGATAGTCTATTCAAAATTAAACTCATGAATCAGAGAATGCAGTATTTGTATACTTAAATATGTACTCCTATAATCTATTTTACTTCATTATCATCTGTAATATTAGCTTATGAATCTACCCATTTTGATTCTGCACATGGGGAGCGCTTGATGATTGTTGTCTAAATGTAGGCAACAATCAGCAACTGCACCACAGGTGCTGAACATTAAATGGAACGGCTCCTAAACTTAAATACATGATTGAAATAAGAAACATAACAAAATGAAATTGATTATGAGTACATATGTAAGTTGATTGGAATTGAATGATTTATCTGGTTCATGAATGTTTTATTGGGAACACACTATCCCTTTAATTTAAAGTGACATAACACAAATATTTGATTCCATTATTTTGCTAAAACATATATATTTACAAGCAAATCTAATGTAATTATATTCTTTATATTGCTTAATATTCTTAGTATCCTTTGATTATAGTTTTATCTAGGTAAGATCAGGAGCAGCATAGAACCTATGTTGGAGCTGTTTATTGTTGGCAATATATATATATCCTGGTTGTCATTGGCTCGCCCATTTTTATTAACCAGGAGTGCATTGCTGCTCTTTCAAAAATGATACCAAGAGAACAAAGTAATATTTGGAATATAATTAAAATGAGATTTTAGATAATTATGTTATACATAAATCATAAGAGAAGCGATATTTTTAGGTCCCTTTAAAGATGAAGGCATTGATTAGTACATAGCTGGAAATGAAGAAACATTCACCATGACTATTTTTGAGTAAAGTACACATTTATTTAGGGAAAATGTGGTAAATATAGGGATGAGGAGAGAGGGAGGGGAGTGGTATTCCATTTCTGAGAATCTTCAATCTGTAAAACATTAAAAGAAACAAATGTGTATTATTAAAAAAACATAATAATAAATAACTAAAAGGTCTCATTACAATACTACAAAAATAGCTGAAAAGAAATCTCGAATAGTTGCAGTTCTTTCCAAATGGGCATTGAGTGGTTGGGGATGATTAATTACATCAGGCTCAAAGATTTCACCTGGTAGCTGTGGTGGTGAAATTAAATCATTTAAAGGGACAGTCTACACCAGAATTTTTATTGTTTTAAAAGATAGATAATCCCTTTATTACCCATTTCCCAGTTTTGCATAACCAACACAGTTGTATTAATATACTTTTAACCTCTGTGATTATCTTGTATCTAAGCCTCTGCAAACTGACCCTTTTTTCAGTTCTTTTGACAGACTTGCAGTCTAGCCAATCAGTGCCTGCTCCCAGATAACTTCTCGTGCATGAGCACAGTGTTATCTATATGAAATACGTGAACTAACACCCAGTAGTGGTGAAAAACTGTTAAAATGCAATCTGAAAGAGGTGGGCTTCAAGGTCTAAGAAATTAGCATATGAACCTCCTAGGTTAAGCTTTCAACTAAGAATACCAAGAGAACAAAGCAAAATTGGTGATAAAAGTAAATTGGAGAATTGTTTAAAATGACATGCTCTATCTGAATCATGAAAGTTTATTTTGGCCTAGACTGTCTCTTTAACATCCCATGCTCCTGTGTAGACAGCAACATGCCACTATGATTTTTATCGCTTTTTCAGGACTGTATTGGAGATCCCCCCCGTGATCTGTCCAGGCAGCGAAAGCGCATTTTTAGAACACCAAACAGTCTTTCTATTATAGCATGTGTTCTAATATGTGCTTCATTATATCTGTATTAAAACAACAAGAAATATGATTATAATATATAATATGAAGACAAATCAAAGACTAATGAGCTAACTACATTCCTGGTTTGATCTTATAAATCTTTAAACCTTTTTACATATATAAATATATTTATATTCAAGCAGAGAGATTTATAAATGCTTCACTGATAAGATGATTTGGATTTTGACTGTCCCTTTAAAGGCCCTCAGTACAACATTGTTATGTCTGTGATAGAATGATATATATATACATACACACACGAGATAATCAAGCAACACATTTATGTGCACAAACACAGATTATAGTGAGCATTTTGCAAGGCACAATCAATATTTCTGACATACAAGAACAGAAAATATATATATTTTACCTTAATTCAGCAGGCCCAACAACCTGGTTCTCCTTCAATGGTATCCAAAAAATTTTTTTTTTAAAAGCTTTATTGAAGAAAACATGTACAACATAAAATGCTCAACAATAGCAATATGTTTTAAAGTACACGGTCATCTAATACGGTTAACAATACTAAGCCATTAGCCAGTAAAGAGGTGTCTCATATATAGTTCTTCAGAGCTGTGTAAATAAAGGTTATCTGAGATATCTTACAATTACCCGGATACCATGTCCAGCTAAAATGGTTCATGCAGATTATAAGGGGGATGTACACAGCGCGCTGAAAGTTCTCTTCACATCTTAATTCGGTATATATACCTCAGGCTAATCTGATTATATAAAGAATATAATTCTTCACTTATAGACGTTGGCAATATGTTATACATTTAAGAGGATATGCAGAATCAGCTGAAATATGAATGCATAGATTTTATATATATATATATATATATATATATATATATATATATATATATATATAAAAACTCATCTTTCAATAAAGTAATGTATGACATAAAATAATGTTATGTTAATATATATCTTTTGAAATGATTAACATTTTATTTATTTAAACAATTACACCCCCTTAGACACATACAGTACATAAAGCAATGAAACAATAAAATGTCAAAACATTGGACACATGAAGGCATCATAATATATACATAAACACTTACCGAGGAGATGTCCTTCAGGCATTTGATTTGTCTCAAACAATCTCCACACACCAGAATTCCTGACGATGTAGGCATCATGGCTACTTCCTGGGAACCCTGCCACGACATTTAATATACGCATGTTTGCATCGCATATAATCTGCACATTTAAGGAGTGGAAGTGTTTCCGATTCCTAAATATTATTGCGCACAGGGGGTCTTAGGCCAATATGAGTGCAGTCAATGGCCCCAAGGACATGGGTATGCCACCTAAAAGAAAAAAGTCCCTCTTAACATCAAGCCAACCTCTGGGTGATGTGGAGGGGAAAAAAAATTCTGCAATTATCATAAAGTCCATCAAGAACTTGTGAAAGATGCTTAGAAAAAGTGGACTTATGCACCCCAGTTACAATGCCCCCTGTCACCTGAAAGGATCCAGAAGCCAAAAAATGAAGTGCCCCTAGTAGTTTGGTCATTCCAGGGACAGCCCTGCTTGAATAGCCCTGGCTTTCCAGCCTGTCTTGCAACAGGGCATATAACTGATATATTTTCTCCCTGGGGAGCCTGAAACTTTCAAACACCTGCTGCTCATTCAGGGTTTCTATATCCAGCCTCCCTCTGGGGATGTCAGGCCTACGCTGTCTAACTTCAGCATTGTCAGCTTCTCTCTCACCCTGCATTTTGAAATATCTGTTCTGAGGTTAGGCTAGGGGTGGTGTTTTTTTTATAGCTGTGTGTTGCTTGTTAACATATGTGAAACTGGTGATTGCAATGAATAACATTGGGGGGGGGGGGGGGCTTATCTTTAAATCATCTAATCCTTAATTTAATGAACAGTTTGAAAGTATATACTTACTCATGACTTTTATCAATTAACGGCTTCTATTACTTTCTATGGGACGCAAAGATCTTTTCGGCAGTCGAAGTCCGGCAGCCGATATTGAGGTATAACGTGACATAAGAAACAGTCGATAAACAATATTGCTTCCGTCAGCATATTTATCGTGTGCGAGTGCACGCAAAACCCAATTACGGCTCAATGGAAGCGAGCCCTTAACTGGCTAATCTGATGTCCTTTCTCTATAAAGTGACTTAATAGTGGTGCTTTTAAGTTTTTACATCTCTCATATTTGAATGATGTTGAGCCATCCTGTCCCTTACTTTACGTGTTGTCTCTCCAATGTAGATAAGCGAATATGGGCATTTAATTAGGTACTGTAGATTACATAAGAAGTAAAGAACCTATCAATTTTATATATTCTAGGGTGGAGAAAGGTATCTCCTTTTGTCAAAGAGCTGCAACTCATGCAGTTTAGGCATGGATAAGCTTTTCTTTCTTTTTTTTCTTTTTTCTTATAGCCTACATCTGTTTTTATTAAGTGGTCACGCAGATCTTTCACTCTTCTATAAGCCATAAGTGGCAGATTTTGGAAGACACTGCTCTGCTTATTACATTCCTTTAAAACATGCCAATGGTTATGTATAATTTTAGATACATTGTCACTATATATGACATAGATATTATCAAAACATATATATTTTTTATCCAAAAGTTAATAGTAGGGATTAGCCGAAGAATCAAACAATAAAGTAAATGTGTTTTAATTTACACAACTGAAAGAAAATGTGTTTTATTAAATGACCACTAGGTAGAGCTATTTTAAAACATGCAGTTCAGTGGTGCAAAATGAACAGTTTAATAGAAATCCCTGCATAACTAACAAGTAATTGTAAATAGACTTACAAGTAAGAGTAGGTAACTTAAATCTGTGAGGAAAATTCCACCAATGCCCTCGCAAAATCAGAGCTAGATTGTTTGTAGTTAGAAAAAATGTTTTTCTCCATTCATACACTAAAGTTTATTAAAGTCAAAATTTTTAACCACACATACATTTAGCAAGAGCTAAAAATTAAAAACACTACACCCAAGTTGAGCTGTGATTTTTAAATTAGGCTGATTTCAGACTAATTTAAAAATCACAGCTCAACTTGGGTGTAGTGTTTTTAATTTTTAGCTCTTGCTAAATGTATGTGTGGTTAAAAATTTTGACTTTAATAAACTTTAGTGTATGAATGGAGAAAAACATTTTTTCTAACTACAAACAATCTAGCTCTGATTTTGCGAGGGCATTGGTGGAATTTTCCTCACAGATTTAAGTTACCTACTCTTACTTGTAAGTCTATTTACAATTACTTGTTAGTTGTACCTTGCTCATAACTTTAAATCTGTGGCAGGAGGTATCAGTGGTTAGGAGATTATAAAACTCAAATTGGGCCATTCGCCCTTAACCACTGAATCTCTTGTGTATAATATACTCTGCCCCACCCCCACCTTCTCTCACTTTAAAGAAATCCCTGTATGTAAACATTATTGTATGATTAAAGGGACACTGAACCCAAATTTTTTCTTTCGTGATTCAGATAGAGCATGCAATTTTAAGCAACTTTCTATTTTACTCCTATTATCACATTTTTTCATTCTCTTGGTATCTTTATTTGAAAAGCAAGAATATAAGTTTAAATGCCGGTCCATTTTTGGTGAACAACCTGGGTTGTTCTTGCTGTTTGGTGGATTAATTTAAACAAATACTGTCCATTGTTCTGAACCAAAAAAATAGCTTAGATGCCTTCTTTTTCAAATAAAGATAGCAAGAGAACGAAGAAAAAATGATAATAGGAGTTAATTAGAAAGTTGCTTAAAATTGCATGCTCTATCTGAATCACAAAAGAAAAAAATTGGGTTCAGTGTCCCTTTAAGGGGGTGATACTGAAACGTCACATTGTTTTCATATGTGCCTAATAAAATAAGATGATTGGACATTCAATTGTGGACTCACTGTCAAGTCACTTTATAGAGAAAGAACTACTGAGCATGTGCACAAGCTCACAGGATATATGTATACCAAAATCTACTGCTTATTGGAGTATTTGTTAAATCATTGTCTTTTTATTATGCATGTCTTTATTATGCAATTCTACTGCATTAAAGAGACACTGAACTCAAATGTTTTCTTTCGTGATTCAGATAGAGTATGAAATTATAAGCAACTTTCTAATTTACTCCTATTATCAAATTTTCTTTATTCTCTTGGTATCTTTATTTGAAATGCAAGAATGTAAGTTTAGATGCTGGCCCATTTTTGGTGAACAACCTGGGTTGTCCTTGCTGATTGGTGGTCAAATTCATCCACCAATAAAAAAAAGTGCTGTCCAGAGTCCTGAACCAAGAAAAAAGCTTAGATGCCTTCTTTTTCAAATAAAGATAGCAAGAGAACAAATAAAATGTGATAATTGGAGTAAATTAGAAAGTTGCTTAAAATTGCATGCTCTATCTGAATCACGAAAGATTTTTTTGGGGTTCAGTGTCCCTTTAAGTGGTCCTTTAAGATGGCAAGTAATAGATAGTATACAGGAACAGAGAAATGGAGCTAATAGGGACAAGTTGTTGAAACAAAAATAAATGTTTTGGATAAATAAGTTGGACTCCATGATTCCTAAAGAACTAAATAGGGATTATGAATGGTTAATATTTCTGTAATCTGGTAAAATTATTATAGGGAATAAAGAAATAAATAAACTCAATAAGATAGGACATAGATATTATTAAAACATATATATCTTTTAACAAACAGTGAATAGTAGGGATTAGTTGAAGAATCAAACAATAAAGTAAATAAATATGTTTTAATTTAGATACAAAACCTAAAAAAAATTGTTTTATTAAATGACCACTAGGTGGAGCTATCTTACAACATGCAGTTCAATGGCACAAAATGAACAGTTTAATAGGAAGCCCTGTATGTCAACATTATTGTATGATTAAAGGGACAGTCAAGTCCAAAAAAAACTTTCATTTTTCAAATAGGGCATGTAATTTAAACAACTTTCCAATTTACTTTTATCAACAATTTTGCTTTGTTCTCTTGGTATTCTAGTTGAAAGCAAACCTAGGAAGGCACATATGATAATTTCTAAGCCCTTGAAGGCCGCCTCTATTTTATTTACTTTTCACAGCAGGGGAGAGCAAGCTCATGTAGGCTATATAGATAGCATTGTAATTACGCCCGTGGCTAGTGGCAGACACTGCACTAATTGGCTAAAATGCAAGTCAATAGATAATAACTAAAAGTCATGTGATTAGGGGCAGTCAGAAGATGCTTAGATACAAGTTAGTCACAGAAGTAAAAAGTGTATTAATATAACCGTGTTGGTTTTGCAAAACTGGGGAATTGGTAATAAAGGGATTATCTATCTTTTTAAACAACAAAAATTCGAGTGTTGACTGTCCCTTTAAGGGGGTGACCTCGAAACGTCACATTGTTTTCACATGTGCCTAATAAAATAAAATGACTGAAACATTAAGGTGCTGTGGACATTCAAGTGTGGAATTGTGTATGGACTAGAGCTGGGTCCTGGGTCTTCACCTGCACCAAATACTCGGTAGCTGCTGTAATATATAATAGACTATCCACAATCAAATGGCCAGACAGAGAGCACAAATCGTCGGTAGTCGTCGTGTAGGAAGGATGTTCCGCGCCGGAGTTCTTGAAGATGGAGCCGCTCCTCATCGGATGGATGAAGATAGAAGATGCCGCTTGGATGAAGATGTCTGCCGGTCCGGATATCCTCTTCTGCCCGGATAGGATGAAGACTTCTCCTGGTCTGGATGTCCTCTTCTGCCCCATCGGATGAAGACTTCGGCCCGGCTAGGTGAAGACGACTCAAGGTAGGGAGATCTTCAGGGGGTAGTGTTAGGTTTATTTAAGGGGGGTTTGGGTGGGTTAGAGTAGGGGTATGGGGGTGGTGGGTTTTAATGTTGGGGGGTTGTATTTTTTTTACAGGCAAAAGAGCTGATTACTTTGGGGCTATGCCTTGCAAAAAGCCCTTTTAAGGGCTGGTAAAAGAGCTGGTTACTTGGTAATGTAGAATAGAATAGGGACTTTTATTATTATTTTTTATTTTATTAGGGGGCTTAGATTAGGTGTAATTAGTTTAAAATTCTTGTAATATTTTTTTATTTTCTGTAATTTAGTGTTTTTTTTGTGATTTAGTTTAGTTTATTTAATTGTATTTAATTGTATGTATTGGTAGCTAATTTATTTAATTAATTTAATGACTGTAGTGTTAGGTTTAATTATAACTTAGGTTAGGATTTATTTTACAGGTAATTTTGTATTTATTTTAGCTAGGTAGTTATTAAATAGTTAATAACTATTTAATAACTATTGTACCTAGTTAAAATAAATACAAAGTTGCCTGTAAAATAAATATAAATCCTAAGATAGCTACAATATAATTATTAATTACATTGTAGCTATCTTAGGGTTTATTTTACAGGTAAGTATTTAGTTTTAAATTGGAATAATGTATTTAATGATAGTGTAGTGTTAGGTGTAATTGTAACTTAGGTTAGTTTTTATTTTACAGGTAATTTTGTATTTATTTTAGCTAGGTAGCTGTTAAATAGTTATTAACTATTTAATAGCTTTTGTACCTGTAAAATAAAAATAAATCCTAAAATAGTTACAATGTAACTATTAGTTATATTGTAGCTATATTAGGGTTTATTTTATAGGTAAGTATTTAGTTTTAAATAGGAATAATTTAGTTAATAAGAGTAATATTATTTAGATTTATTTAATTAATATTTAAGTTAGGGGGGTGTTAGGGTTAGTGTTAGACTTAGGTTTAGGGGTTAATAATTTTATTATAGTGGCGGCGGTGTAGGGGGGCAGGATAGGGGTTAATAAATTTATTATAGGTGGCGGCGGTATAGGGGGGCAGGATAGGGGTTAATAAATGTATTATAGGTGGCAGCGGTATAGGGGGGGCAGGATAGGGGTTAATAAATTTATTATAGGTGGCGGCGGTATAGGGGGCAGGATAGGGGTTAATAAATTTATTATAGGTGGCGGCGGTATGGGGGGGCAGGATAGGGGTTAAGAAATTTATTATAGTTGGCGGCAGTATAGGGGGGCAGGATAGGGGTTAATAGGTATTATGTAGGTGGCGGTGGGGTCCGGGAGCGGCGGTTTTGGGGTTAACATATTTATTATAGTTGCGGCGGGGTCTAGGAGCAGCGGTTTAGGGGTTAACATATTTATTATAGTTGCGGCGGGTTCCGGGAGCGGCAGTTTAGGGGTTAATATATTTATTATAGTTGCGGGTCTAGGAGTGGCGGTTTAGGGGGTAATAACTTTATTTAGTTGCGGGGGGCTCCGGGGGTGCCGGTATAGGGGGTAGAACAGTATAGTATAGTGTGAGTGCTTAGTGACAGGGGTATCAATAAAGCTGTAAAAAAGCCGAAGAGCAGCGAGATTGATGATTGATAACTATCACAGTCTGCTGCTCATCGCCCCGTACTTGGTGCGTGGCTTTTTGACAGATTTATTGATAACTTTGGCGAGCGTATTCAGGTCCGCAGCGGCGATGTGAGGCAAGCTTAGGCGAGCGTATTGGGGCCGGTCTGGATGTCCTCTTCTGCCCCATCGGATGAAGACTTCGGCCCGGCTAGGTGAAGACGACTCAAGGTAGGGAGATCTTCAGGGGGTAGTGTTAGGTTTATTTAAGGGGGGTTTGGGTGGGTTAGAGTAGGGGTATGGGGGTGGTGGGTTTTAATGTTGGGGGGTTGTATTTCCTTTTTACAGGCAAAAGAGCTGATTACTTTGGGGCTATGCCTTGCAAAAAGCCCTTTTGAGGGCTGGTAAAAGAGCTGGTTACTTGGTAATGTAGAATAGAATAGGGACTTTTATTATTTTTTTTATTTTATTAGGGGGCTTAGATTAGGTGTAATTAGTTTAAAATTCTTGTAATATTTTTTTATTTTCTGTAATTTAGTGTTTTTTTTGTGATTTAGTTTAGTTTATTTAATTGTATTTAATTGTATGTATTGGTAGCTAATTTATTTAATTAATTTAATGACAGTGTAGTGTTAGGTTTAATTATAACTTAGGTTAGGATTTATTTTACAGGTAATTTTGTATTTATTTTAGCTAGGTAGTTATTAAATAGTTAATAACTATTTAATAACTATTGTACCTAGTTAAAATAAATACAAAGTTGCCTGTAAAATAAATATAAATCCTAAGATAGCTACAATATAATTTTTTTTTTTTTTTTTTTTTTTTTTTTTAAAGGAGCTTTATTGGAAAAAGAAAAATAAACAGACATTATACATGAAAGTCAATGGTATCGCATGAAAGAATATACAGAATTTGACAAAGCTTTGACAATCATTTGCTCCATTTTTACAATTTTTAGAAATTTTTCTGTAACATGAAATATAACTTTTGTAGATATGCCCAAAAATTGGGCAAAGCAAACACATAAAAACCTAACAGGGCCAGTTGGAGTAAAATAAAAATAATATTGACTTATTTCAGTATGTCATCACTACTAAAGTGACCGGTCCTTGCATACCCCTCGACTTCATGTCAATAAGTGAATAGTCAAAGAGTAGACAGAGAGATATAGAGTGTTGAAATAGAGAGAGGTGGAAAAGAAAGAAGGGTGAAAGAAAGGGGGGGGGAAGGAAGAGAAGAAGAAAAAAAATAAAAAAAAATAAAAAATAAATTAAAAGGGAATAGGTAGCTCACATTGTGCACCTATCTGCTAAGTTACAGTGGTTCCAGGTCTACTAACTAGCCCGCCGGGCAGGCACCGTCCCACATCTGCAGCAGCGTCATATAGACGTCCAGCTTCTGAATCCTAACATAGTGATATTTTTCCAGAAGCAGTATGTCCTGCACACTTTGTTTCCAATCCGCCAGCGTGGGAATCTGAGCTGATTTCCACCTCCGGGGGACAAGGTTCTTGGCTCCTGTCAACATCAATTTTAGAAGTGTCTTTTTCAGACTGTCCTTTATTTTATTGGGGAAATGGAACAACAATATCTCTGGGATTTTTGGGATATCCATCTCCAGAATCACCTGAATCTCCCGCCAAACGGAGGTCCAGAAGGGCTCCAAGAGGGGGCAATCCCACCAAATATGTAAAATCGTTCCTGTCTCCCCGCACCCTCTCCAGCACCTGTCTGAAACTCTAGGGTAGATTGCTCGAAGCCTAGATGGCGTAAGATACCATCTACTCAGGAACTTGTAGTGAGACTCTTGTATACGAGCTGAGACCGAGACTGTCCTGGCAGCCAGGAAAATACGCTGCCACGCCTCCTCGGACAAATCCGTTCCCAAGTCTCTGTGCCACATTCTGGTATAATTTGGAAGGGGGCTGTCCTTGGGGTGAAGGAGAAGAGCGTAAATGATAGAGGTCAAATGTCTAGATGGAGTTTTTTTTATGCATAAAGCCTCGAAGGGTGTAGGGTCCCTCAATAAATGTGTCTTATGTTTGTGGGTGCTTATGAAATGACCTATTTGTAGATAGGTAAACCAAGACAATGGGATCTCAGGAAAATCAGCCAAAATCTCTTCCCTTGCCTTTATTCTCCCCATAGAAACAAAGCTGGCCACTCTGTTACTGAACACTCTGCTCTGTTCCGGGAGTATTCTAGACTGAAGTGGTAGATCGGGGTTGGAATATATAGGCGTCAGGGGGGAATACAATGTTGAAACAAGGGAGTCCACTTTTATCGTAGTATCCCATACGCTAAACAGCTCCTCCAACAGGGGGTACTTCCGCACACAGGAAGATCTGTACTTAGCAGCCGTCCACAATAGGGGCGACAGTTCCTGCACTTGTAAGGCTTCCTTGTCAATAGTAATCCAATCTTTTTGTGGGTTACCCTGACACCACTCAACTATTCTCTGCAGGATCACTGCTTTCCTGTATAGTCTGAGGTCCGGGAGGCTCAGTCCGCCATCTTCCCTAGCTAGATACATCGTTTTTCTGCTTACTCTCGGTCTGATCCCCTGCCAAACATATTCCTCAATTAAGCTTTGGAACTGTGTGAGGAAAGTAGAAGGTAAAGGGATAGGTAGTGTTTGAAACAGGTACATTATTCTTGGAAGGACATTCATTTTCACTACCCCTATTCTTCCCAACCAAGAGATTGTTTTGTGTTTCCACCCCGAAAGGTCAGCCGCAACTGTACGTCTAAGCGACATGTAGTTAGCCTCAAAGAGGTCTGCAGCTGAGACAGCTAAGTGTATGCCAAGATATTTCAATTGGCTTTCTTTTATTTGAAACGGGCTGTGTTCCTTGAGCCATCCCATTACAAGTGGATCTAAGTTGACTCCCAGAACCTCAGACTTAGTGGCATTCAGTAAGAAGTTTGAGACCCTACCATATTTGTCAAACTCTTGTAGCAAAGCAGGGACCGATGTCTCTAGGTCTCGCAGTGTGAACAGAAGATCATCGGCATACATACATATCTTACATTCCCGATCTCCTATTAGATATCCTTTGATTTGTTTGCAATCACGGATATTACACGCTAGGGCCTCTACCGAGATGGCAAATAGTAAGGGGGATAAGGGACACCCCTGCCTAGTGCCATTTGAGATATCGAATGACTCTGAAAGAAGACCATTGACCCGTATCCTCGCACTTGGAGAGGAGTAGAGGCTAAAAACTGTGTTAATGAACCGCCTCCCAAATCCCATTCTCCCCAAGGTGCCTCTAAGGAACTGCCAGTTCACCCTGTCGAAAGCTTTTTCCGCATCAGTCGACAACAGGGCGAACGGCAGCCCCCGGTCGACAGAATGTGAAATCAGCTGCAACACCTTAAGGGTGTTATCCCTAGCTTCCCTACCCGATATAAATCCGACCTGATCTAAAGCGATCAAGTCTGGTAGGTACTTATTAACTCTGTTTGCTAACACCTTCGCCAAGATCTTGACGTCAGTGTTCAGCAAAGATATCGGCCGATAACTTTGCGGTTTATCTGGGGCCTTTCCCGGCTTTGGTAATACTGTTATGTATGCCGAAAGCATAGATGCCGGTAATACCCCATTGTCAGGTAAAGTGTTGAACAAGTTCTGGAGGTGTGGCAGAAGCTCCGGGAGAAACGCCTTGTAATATTTTGCACTTAGCCCATCTGGGCCAGGGCATTTACCACTCGGGAGGCTTTTCAGCGCGTTCGCTATCTCCTCCCCGGTCAGGGATGTCTCTAAGAAGGCCCCAGCTTCTTTGTCTAAGGTTCGGAGCTGAGTGGTCGTGAGGTAGTCTTGGACCAATTGGCTCTGTGTGGGCGTGTCCCCTGGTTGGGCGGCCGGGCTGTTTTTGAGATTGTACAGGCCATCGTAATAATCACGGAATACTTCCGCTATACCACGGCTGTCCCTATGGGTCACATTTCTGTGATCCTTCATGGAATATACATAAGCTTTGAGTTGGGATCGCTTTAGTGTCCTGGCCAGTAATTTACCAGCTTTATCCCCCTCCTCATAGTACCTTTGCCTAAGCCAGATCGCTATTTTATGATTTTCATCACGAAGAAGCTGTCTAAAATCCAATCTGGCTTGTGCCAGTCGATTGTCAATATCGCTATTTAAGGGGTTTTTCTTGTGTTGTTCCTCTAATAACTTAATATCAGTTAATAATTGGTTATATCTCACCCTTTTTTGATTCTGCAATCTGGCTTTATGCTTGATAAGATGACCCCTAACAACACTCTTATGGGCCTCCCACACAGTGGAGAGGGGCATATCCTCTGTTAAATTCAATTCGAAGTATTCTCGCATACGCTCTGAGACATCCTCCAGGATGACCGGATCACCCAAGAGGGTCTCATCCAGTCTCCAAATATAGGAGGTAGCAGGTATATCGGGCCACAGCATTTCAAAGGAGACCGGTGCATGGTCAGACCATGTAATTGGGGCAATATCACTACGTTGCACATATTCAATACCATGAGAGTTTGTAAAAAAATAATCTATACGGGAGTATTTCCTGTGCGGGTTGGAATAAAATGTGAATTCTGTCTCAGTGGGGTGTAACGTACGCCATATGTCATGCAGCAAGTGACCTCTAAGCATCGTGTTAATATGTTTCAATATATGATGAGGCACACTTGAGAGGCCATTGGAAGTATCCTGTTTTGGGACTAATGGAGTATTAAAGTCACCCCCCATGATAAGAATTCCTTTAGAATGCTCGAGCAATCTCCCCGAGAGCGTTTTGAAAAAGACATGCTGTGCTACATTCGGGGCGTATACATTAATCAGAGTGACTAGAACATTATGTAATAATCCTACCACTATGATGTATCGGCCTTCCCTGTCTCTTACCACGTCCTGCGCCTGAAATGGTACCCTACGATGTATTAAAATACCCACCCCATTCTGTTTACGAGGGCCGGAGGAAAAGAGAGCAGTTGGATATTTATGATTGTGCCATTTTGGTTCTTTTTGTTTGGCAAAATGAGATTCCTGTATAAAAACCACATCCCCCTGAAGCTTATTTAGTTCTCTTGTGACTATGGAATGCTTACCAGGACTATTCAGACCTTTCACGTTTATTGTTAAAAATCTCAGGGGGTGAACCTGGGGATTATTATGTCTGGCATGCATTATTGGAGAGAGAAAAAAAAAAAAATAAAAAAAAAAAAAAATAATTAAAATTAACTAAAAAGAAAGTAAGAAGGGGTTAGGGAAAGAAGCGACAGAGGAAAGGGCAAAAAGTCAGAAAAGAATAATAGTTATAGAAGAGAAGATCCTAGTTCTAAAGGGGATCACTAACTATACAGTCTGTGTTTGCTGTCGAACGAGGGTCTCATAGTATAATAAAAGTCAGAAGTAGAGAGGTATCTATAAAATAGTGATGTTTTATGATCACGTGTAACAACTATACTGAGGCAGAAAGCTACCTACCAACCTCTATGTCGGTTTCTACTAGAGGGAATATGCCTGCGGTCGGCCTATTGGAAAAAATTTTTTTTAACATTTTTACAAGACCTGAGGGGATTAAATATTGTATAGACATTAGTGTAAAACATATAATTATTTCAAACCAACAATATACAAAATGTAAATAAGAGCCAACATTTTAGAACCATGGGGAACATATATGAATAGAGATGGACCCTTCATAAAATTATAAGTAATGACCAATCCCCAGCCACACAGTCCCTAGTAACATACACTTGTCTGCGTAAGACCCCAAGTATAAACGAGCTTCACATACAAAAAACTGATATTTATAATTAACAGTGTCCCCCACAAATAGAGCAACTAAGACTTAGGAAAGGAGGAACCGGGGGTCCAATAAAAATTAGTAAAACTCAAGGGGGTCTTGGTATCCGAGGGGGGGGGGGTATACTTAAATTAAAGTGGAACCCCTATTTGAAAGATCATAACTGACAATTTGAAAATCCACATCCCCCCAGCACAAACAGACAACTGCGTTAAATTAGGTAGGGAACTCTAAACAGATATATAATAAAAAGAAAAAAAAAAAAAAAGATATAACTCCGTTAAAGAAAGAGCAACAGCACGGGGTTTACATTTTTACTTTACAGTTATCTGGGCAGACCTATCAAGTAACTGTGGCAAGGGGAAGACAAAGTCTTTATTAGAGGCTGGTCCATCATGACGAAGTCTTTATAATGTATTATTATCCTCATACATTTTAGAACAGTTCCAAGGGAAATAAGCCAATAGTCTTACCTCTCCGGTTAGGTCTGACGACTGCCTTCCTTGAGATCAGAAGAGGGGCCTGCAGAGTTGTCTGGGAGCGGAACCTCCACTCCCAGAACAGAGCAGAAATTCTCCAAATCGGACATGGAGCGGAAAATTGTAGATTTTTCTCCGTTAAAGGCCACCAGACTGGTGGGGAATCCCCATCTATAAGGGATCTTGTTATCCTGGAGAACTGATGTTAGGAAACGCAATTCCCTACGCTTCTGTAGGGTTGCAGGACATAGATCAGAGAAAATTTGCAGGGTAATCCCTGCGTATTGGACTGGTTGTTTGTTCCTGCTGCATCGAAGTATCTCCTCTTTATCCTTGTAGTTCAACAGCCTAAGGATGACATCTCTTGGGGGGGCTTTTAAAGATGGTTTAGGCCGCAATGCCCTGTGCGCCCTTTCTATGATCACCTCTTGCGCCAGTGGTGTTCCCTTGATGGTTCTGAAGAGGTCTTGTAAATACCCCAAAAGGGCAGTGGGGTTGATTGTTTCCGGGATTCCTCTAACTCTGAGGTTATTCCGCCTGCTGCGGTTGTCCAAGTCCTCTATTCTTTCCAGGAGACCCTGTATAGCATTGGTGTTTTGTTGTATCTGAGAGGTGTTATCCTGCAGCTTTTCCTGCATTGTAGCCTGTGAGGTCTCGACAATATTAACCCTCTGAGAGAGTTCAGCTAGATCCCTTTTTAATTCACCAAATAAATTCTTGATGTCTGCTGCTATTCCTTTTATATCCTCTTTAGAAGATAGAAACTTCAAGTCCTCTTTAGTAACATATTGTGAGGATTCAGGAGTAGGTAAGGCTACAGGTAAGGCTACAGCATCTTCTCTTGAGGATGTCTGAGTCTGGTCAGCACTGGGTACTTGAGATCCAGTGGGCTTAGTGTAGTAGTTCATATTTCTGGTTTTCGTGCCCTTTTCAGCACCAGGCTTTTTTTGTGACATGTTAGTATTGTCTATAGAAAGAGTAGATTCTGCACTCCCAATATCAGCTTGTTAAAGAAGAGAAAAAGAAAGTCACTGCAGACTCACTGTGATAATTCCTGCTGTGTTAATCTAATTTAAATTTAAATTTAAATTTGTGTCCCAGCTATAGAATAGGCAGAATGGTGTGCTGTATTGTGTAGTATTGGGGGATGCTGAGAGACCTGTATGCACTGAAAACTTCAGCTTATCCTTATCCTTATCAACTAAGGTATTTTGCCAGCAACCCAGTAACTTCAAGCCTGTTGTAGCTGCTCCTCACCACTTCTCAGGCTTATGACCCCTAATACCCGCGAGCTCTATGTAAGCTCTGTGTAAGCTCTTAGTACACACACACTCAACAGGCTGCAATCCTCTGTAGAGCCGTGGGGTCTCTGAGCTCCTTTGCCGTACTTACTGACAGTGATACAAGCGGTATGTCCGACAATCCTTATGGGGCAAGATGAAAGGTTAGGAAGCAAGTCTCACGGCACCTCCCGAGTCAAGAGCTCCACTCCAGCTGTATGCCCGAGACACCGGGCTATGCACGTTTCCGGTCTCCCTCCGCCAGCCGCACCACAGCAGCAGATGAGAGAGATTCCAAACCACAAGTAGAGAGGCACTCAGAGATACCCGGTCCGTTCTCCTTATTGACGGTAAAACTTTAAGACACAAGTCGGACGACAAGCTCAGCGTTGGTGCTGCAAGTACTGCAAGTAGGCCCACAGATTTACCGCAGCCTGGTAGTAGTGCGTCACGCTGCTCACAGCACACAGCTCACAGGGAATACTAGAAGCAGCCCCAGCACCGCAACTCCGATAATTAATTAGCAGTGGCTCCCTTGATTCTTAGGCTCAATTTTAGGTCATAGCTCAGGTCACTTTGTTTATTATGACAGCATTTGGCCGACCTACGGCTCGGGAGCACTATTCAAACACGGCCATACTCCTGCACAGCCAGGCTCCGCCCTCCGTTTACACCTATATTTGTATCCCATTGTGAGGTTGACAATATAATTATTAATTACATTGTAGCTATCTTAGGGTTTATTTTACAGGTAAGTATTTAGTTTTAAATTGGAATAATGTATTTAATGATAGTGTAGTGTTAGGTGTAATTGTAACTTAGGTTAGTTTTTATTTTACAGGTAATTTTGTATTTATTTTAGCTAGGTAGCTGTTAAATAGTTATTAACTATTTAATAGCTTTTGTACCTGTAAAATAAAAATAAATCCTAAAATAGTTACAATGTAACTATTAGTTATATTGTAGCTATATTAGGGTTTATTTTATAGGTAAGTATTTAGTTTTAAATATGAATAATTTAGTTAATAAGAGTAATATTATTTAGATTTATTTAATTAATATTTAAGTTAGGGGGGTGTTAGGGTTAGTGTTAGACTTAGGTTTAGGGGTTAATAATTTTATTATAGTGGCGGCGGTGTAGGGGGGCAGGATAGGGGTTAATAAATTTATTATAGGTGGCGGCAGTATAGGGGGGCAGGATAGGGGTTAATAAATGTATTATAGGTGGCGGCGGTATAGGGGGGGCAGGATAGGGGTTAATAAATTTATTATAGGTGGCGGCGGTATAGGGGTTAATAAATTTATTATAGGTGGCGGCGGTATGGGGGGGGCAGGATAGGGGTTAAGAAATGTATTATAGTTGGCGGCAGTATAGGGGGGGCAGGATAGGGGTTAATAGGTATTATGTAGGTGGCGGTGGGGTCCGGGAGCGGCGGTTTTGGGGTTAACATATTTATTATAGTTGCGGCGGGGTCTAGGAGCGGCGGTTTAGGGGTTAACATATTTATTATAGTTGCGGCGGGTTCCGGGAGCGGCAGTTTAGGGGTTAATATATTTATTATAGTTCGGGTCTAGGAGTGGCGGTTTAGGGGGTAATAACTTTATTTATTTGCGGGGGGCTCCGGGGGCGCCGGTATAGGGGGTAGAACAGTATAGTATAGTGTGAGTGCTTAGTGACAGGGGTATCAATAAAGCTGTAAAAAAGCCGAAGAGCAGCGAGATTGATGATTGATAACTATCACAGTCTGCTGCTCATCGCCCCGTACTTGGTGCGTGGCTTTTTGACAGATTTATTGATAACTTTGGCGAGCGTATTCAGGTCTGCGGCGGCGATGTGAGGCGAGCTTAGGCGAGAGTATTGGGGCCGGCGAAGGCAGGTAAGTACGGAGCTTCATAACTAGAGGCCAATGCCTCAAGCTGATTCTACTGCTTGCACTGCTTGCTCATGCTTCTGGGTAATCTCCCCATCACAGGCCCTTTGCTACAATCAATGGTGGCCGGGATGCAATTACCACCCTGTCCACACACTCACACATACACATTCATACACATTCACACACACACACGCACATACAAATACACACATTCATACACGCATTCACACATTCATACACGCACTCACACATTCATACACATTCGCACACACATACAAATACACACATTCATACACGCACTCACACATTCATACACGCACTCACACATTCATACACATTCACACACACATACAAACACACACATTCATACACACACTCACACACACTCATACACACACACTCATCCATACACTCACACACACTCATACACACACATTCATACACTCACACACACTCATACACACAGATTCATACACTCATACACTCACACACACACTCATACACACACACATATTCATACACACACATCCATACACACACACACACAATTATACACACACATATTCATACACACATTCATACACACACACATACACATTCACACACATTCACACACACACATTCACACACACACACACATTCATAAACTCACACACAATCATACACACACACACACACACACTCATACACACACATATTCATACTCACACATTCATACACACACATTCATGCACACACATTCATACACATTCACACACACACACACACACATGCATACACACACACACATTCATACATACATACATACACACTCACACACATTCATACACACACATTCATACACACACAAATTCAAACACATACATTCATACAAACACATTCATACATACACACACAATCGTACACACACACTCATACACACACATTCATACATTCACACACACATTTATACCTTCAAACACATACACATACATACATACATGCATACACACATACATACACATACACACACACAGATACATACATACACATACACACATGTACACACACATATACGCACACATACATACATATTCCCCACCATACACAAACATACATACACAAACATCTACACACACACATACACACACATACATATACACACATACACACATACACACACACACACACACACACACACACATACATACACACATACATATACACACATATACACACATACACACACACATACATATACACACACATGCATACATACACACATACATACACATATATACACACATACACATACACACACACACACATACATACACACATACATATACACACATATACACACATACACACACACATATATATACACACATATACACACACACATACATACATACACACACACACACACACACATACATATATACACATATATACATACATATACACACATACACACACACACACACAGACACACATATGCATACACACACACACAGAGTTTAAGTCTTAACTTCTTTCTTCTGTTCTTTCTTACATTTAACCCTTTGGTTGCTACAGAAGGCTGAAGCTGTGTTATCAATTTTAGATTTTTTTTAGTGGCCATTCTTTTTTTTTTATATCATGTACATGTGGCAGCCAAGGGGTTAAATTAAAGACAGAGCAGAAGGAAGAATATATGGTTTGACCTCCGAAGTTAAAAGTGAATAAATTACCTTTCCCCAGTTATACTAGCAGGAGGTAGAGAGACATTAGGAGGGCCCTGCACAGACTGTAACGTGAGCTTTACCGGCACATCATAGGAACTGCAGGATCCCCTGCCCCCTCCCCTTCTGACCTACCAGACAGCCTGCAGGACAGGAGATTGTGTACATTCAGCATCTGTAGGATTGTCCGTTTCTACTTCCCCGCAATCCATACAAAAGGGATCCACAGAACCCCATTAGCCCCAGTAACAACCAATAGGAAGTGTGGGAGGCGGATCCCACTGCTATCATCTTGTCACAGTGTAATGCAGAGAGCGCAGGGGTTGTGCAGGGAAACAGTTCAGTGTGATGTTTCCAGATGCTCTGGCTGCCCTGCGCTCTCTGCCTCTGTAGTCAGATCAGATCTGAGCCTGCTGCCCGAGTTAGTACTGTGAGCGCTAAATAGAATCTGCAGTGCAGCTGCCTACCATCATGCACCTGCATATATTTTTTAAGTTCTGCTTGTGTGCGACCCAGTGAAAATGGTGTTGCGACCCAGTAATGGGTCGTGACCCATAGTTTGAAGAACCCTGTTTTAAAGGACCGCTCAATGCAGTAGGATTGCATAATTAACAAGTGCATAATAAAAAGACAAGGCAATAACACCTGCTCTGAATTTCAAATAAACAGTAGTTTTTTTTCTGAAAAAATGTATTTTTCTCCCATTTTGCTGGTCCCCTGTATTATGTGACAGATATCAGCCAATCACAGAATAGTATACGTATATACCCTGTGAGCTTGTGCACATGTTCAGTAAGATCTTGTTCCCCAGAAAGTTTGTACATAAAAAGACTGTGCAAAATTTGATAATGGAAGTAAATTGGAAAGTGTCTTAAAACTGCATCTGATCTGAATCATAAAAGTTTATTTTGACTTGAGTGTCCCTTTAAGATTGTGAGTTTGGTGAGTCCAGTGGCTGTTCATCTTGAATTGCCTCCTTCTTTCAAAATTCACCCTGTATTTCATGTATAGACAAGAATGTATAGGGAATATATGGGGTGTATACACTGTAAATGTTCCTGGTGCTAACGCGTTTCGGCATTAGCATGACTACGGCTAATGCCGAAACGCGTTAGCACCATGGGCATTGCATATGCTACTTACTGATCCATTATGTGGTTACAATTGTAACTATTTTTACACTGCTGGAATTTTCAAATAAATGTTAAGTTTTATTTAAAACAGATGAACTGGTGCTCCTGATTTATGCTGCTAATACCTAACACGTTTGAATCTGGGGAGAGCGAGCACAGTTCTGTGAGTCTGTTACAGACTAGAGAGGCTACAGGTGGATTTACAGCGTGCTGTGAGTTTGGAAAGGAGACGCTCAACATACCAGATGACGTCATCAGATGTTGCCGCAGGTTGAAAGAGGGAAACGAGAGGTCACATAGACGGAGAAAGCTTCCATAGCAGAGAGGTGTATGAGAAACCCCACAAAGTTGTAAGCAGATGTGCCAACAGATCTCCCTAGGACCGACCGGAGCAACCTTGATGCAAAAAACAGAGGAATCCTCTACTCACTGGTAAGAGCTTAGAGTTATAAACGCACGTTCCTTACTGCTTTAAATTATAAAGATGCTGTACAGCATGCCAACAGTTTATCCACAGCCATTTACAATTTGACTCTTTAATATTGGTAACCCACACTGACAGTGCTGAGACACTTCTATTTTTTACTGTAAATGTTCATATGCAAATGGTCCTCAAAGGTACCCAGATATGTCTTAACAGTCCAATGCCTCCCACTGTGGGAGAGATCCCCTATATCCCTCAGCGCTATGCACAAAATAAGTGACTGGGAACACACACACACAAAATAGTTACTAAGTAACTCACCACTTGTAGATTGTGTGCTCAGGTCTCCATAGACTTCGCTTCAGCAACCCCTTTCCAGCTTGTTTTAGTGCAGCATGAACCTTACAATTTTTTTCACTGTTGTACAAGTGCCCAGATTGCTGATTCCTGTCTCTGGTAATCGATATACAAATTCAGCGTTTTGTAGCATCCTCTCTGTCCCAGTCCCTTAGGTCTGTCCTCCGTAACTGTTGTCCTCTCATCCACAGCTTACCATTAACCACGTGCTCACTGCCGGCCCACAATAGTCAAAAATCCAAAAAGAACGTTTCTATGAGCACCGTGGTTAGGGTAAAACAATAAACTTTATTCAAAAATTGCTATTATACAGGGTATTCAAACCCTAAGGGTAAAAAACAGACACAATATCAGACATAATAGATGGCTGACCAGTTTCAGCTGCTGCCTTTTTCCAAGCCTTCCTAAAAAATGCGATGTCTTGCAAGTTTAAAAGCCCTATGTCCGACAGCCCATTGGATAATGGGGTGCACACACCTCCCTTTCTTTATCCAATCAGGCTCCTTGTTGATCGTGAGAGTCCTAAACTACTTTTATCTTGAGTCTTGATAAAGACCCACTATTGAGGGCCGAAACGCGTTGACAGTCTTTGGTAAGCCTTATTTCAATCTTTTAATTCTTGTTTTAGCCATATTGCACCATTTTGCTATATGTTTTACAGGTAAAAGTAAGGAAACACGACTCATCACTAAAAGAGGAACACATCACCCCACAGAGTGATCACTTTCTACGAACAAACACTTTGGAATAACTCTCCATTCACTCATCCATTTATTTCATCTTCTCATTTTTATTCACATTTTTTGGAGTTTTTCACAACACTTTTTGTTTTTTGCTTTTAGCTGTTTGTTTTTTGTGTTTTTTGGACGTTCTTTGGACGTCTTTTTTCACCACTATTTTTCACCTTTTTTATATATATATATTTTCTGCAGTTTTTTGCATTATTGAACACTCATCAGACCTTTTTTATTTCTATCACCATTTGGAACACGTTATTCATTGGAATACTGCACACGTGTCTTATGACAGACTGATCTGAGCGGAGTTACATTTGGTACTTTTTACTCGTAAGGTGCACCTTACAGAGTTTGACTAAGTCTGTCCTATTTTTAGAGAACCCTCTATATATTGTGGATTTTATTTTATTATTTTACGTGTTCTTATATGCCAATTGTGAACTTTATTTATTGTTTTATTTTAATTGTTTATCCTACTGTATCTGTTTCTGCTTAGACATTTTTTAGATATTTTAATCATATTAAATTTCTCACATTCTTAGCCTCTTTGGATCTCTCTACATTATTTATTCTATTCAAGTCCTAAACTACAGACAGCTGATGGGGATAATACCTATCTTTCTTGTTCATCTCATTATATCTTAGCTGAGTGAGCTGACTTGGATGCACATTGTAAGTACAAAAATCACCTAGTGATTTACTAAGAGGTTATGGGGTTCCCTCACTAACCATATACATAAATCCAGTATACACTTGTGTTTACATGACACTCCCCCCTACTTAATCCAATCAGGCTCTTGATTTAGTGTGACAGTCCTGAGCTACGAATACACACTCTTCTTAATAACACCCATATGCTGCTAATCTACTCTGTGTTTACAAAGATCATCCTGCCTGTTTGTAGGGCACACTTCACAATATATTAATCCTTTTAACAGATCTCAAGCTATATTTCCCTTGCAAACCATGCTAGTAAATGTACACTTGTTCGGTTTCAGTAGCTTGTGATTATGTGACACTCCCCCTTACACCATCCAATCAGGCTCTTGATTTAACGAAGCGGTCCTGTGTTATGTTTACACACTCTTCCCTTAATTTTATTATACAAACAGGTTCCTTGTTTTTCGTAACTATCCTATGCTACGGACTGCTGGTGAGAACTATACCTTGCTATTTTGTGAATCACCTTATTCAAACAATTGTCGTAGCTACATAAGCGAACTGACTTGCTTGTTAAGAGAGAAATTATCTTGGAGAGTTGCACTAAAATATTAAGTTGTTTCATTGCTAAACCAATACACTTGTCTGGTGTGCATTTATGTATGTGTGACTCTCCCCCCTACTTTATTCCTTCTTGCTCTTGGGGTGATCTTAGACTAAGGACCACTGCCTAGAGCCATAACAGTTCAGTGCATGAAACTCCTGTATGCTGCTAATCTACTATGTGAATACAAAACTATTGCTGCCTGTTAGTAGGGCACATTTCACAATATAATAATACCTCAATTAAACAGATTTGTATCCATATTATCCTTGCAAACATTGCAGGATTTTGCAAAACATAAACCATTAAAAACTGCCAATATAAGCACAATTTAGAAATAATCTACTATATAAATTCAAAACACTTGCTGCCTGTTAATAGAGCACAGTTCACAATATAATAACGCCCCAATTCAACAGATATGTATCCATGTTATCCTTGCAAACCCTGCCAGAATTTGTGAAACACATAACACTATACTCTACCTATTTGGGCACAGCTTAGAAATAACAGCAAGTTGTCTACATCTCTATTGCATGCAACTTAAGTATAGGTACAACATATCAATACAACTATTGATATAAAATTATTTGGTGTGTCCATTAGGTAGCAAATTACCAGAAATTAATAAGGTCAAATTCTGAATTTAGACCTTCTGAAACTCTGATTTTTAGCCTAAAGATCCAGAATGCCTCTCTCTCGCCAAGTTTCCGTGTCCTATCCTCTCCCCTTTTCTATGATGGTTCAAGTCCTTCTGGTGAAAAACTGAAAAGTGGTTGATTAGAGGGGTACTTAGGATTCCTGTTCTGATTTCTGTTGTGTTCTTTTATTCTTACCCTAGCCTCCCTAGTGGTAAGACCAACATACTGTAGGGTACATTGTGTACAAGAAATGAGATACACCACATAGGTGGATCGGCAATTAAGGCACAGATTTTTTCGAAAATTTTCTTCTGTAAAAACTTTCTCCTGTGGTGACTCTCTCACATGCTTTGCATGATGGTAATGGCACCAATAGGTGCCATTAAATCTCAACCAGGAGGAGTCTGACGCCTGTTCCTTGGGTAACCTTGTAGGGGCTACTTTGTTCCTTAAAGTGCTATTTCTCTTATAGGTAAATCTGACCCCCTTTGTCACGGTCTCCCTTAAATCGTCATCAGCTGATAATAAATTGAAGTGATCCTTATAATCTGACAAATCTGATTATATTGTTGAGAATATTCTGTTATGAATGTAACCTTACTATCTGTATTTCTTTGTAATTTCTTTTTGTCTGTGCTTAAAAGGCTCTCTCTAGACACCCTGGACACTGATGCCCTGGCCTTGGAAATAATGGAGGCTTTATATCCTCTTTCCCGCAGCCTGTTAGACAGATCATCTGCTTGTTTCTCATACATGTTTAGACTGGTATAATTTCATTTGAGTCAAATGAATTGCCCTCTTGCTACTCCCCTGAAGACTCTCCTCGGATGGCAACATGAGGCATGCAGGAGAGAATTCCCTGATATAGGTTTACGATAGGTTTCAGAGGAAATCTTTTGAACTGCACTTTAATGTGATGTCTAGAAAGTTGATAGCAGATTCCTGAATTTCCAATGTAAAGCTAATACCCACAGAATTTTGGTTCAGACCTTCCACAAAGTCCTCCAGACTATTTATTGGATCTCTTCAGATGAATAGGAGGTCTTCAATGAAGCATCTGTACCACACAATTTCTAGTCTGAAGGGATTCTTCTCTGCATAGACGTGGGACAGCTCCCACCAACCAATAAATAGGTTGGTGTAGGAGGGGGCAAACTTGGCCCCCATAGCTGTCCCACGTCTCTGGAGGAAGAACTAACCCTCAAAGTCGAAAAAGTTGTGGGTGAGCAAGAATTCAGTTACTCTGGTAACATACTCTACACAATTTTCATCTGCATCTATTATGTCTGAAATTGTGCTCCTAGAAACTTTCTTTTTGTATTTCATGTATCCCTTATGAAACCTTTCAGGTCAGCACATGACTCTCTTGGTCTGCACATGACTTTCCCTCCTCCTAGTTAATGGTCTGGATGAATATTAGGTTCAAAAGATTTTGGATTGTCATTTTTTCAGGGGTCGTTTGTAATATTTGGTCTAGTGGAAGGGCTATAATCCGGAAGATAACGTCCATTCTCCACGTTTGGTGGCATCTTTTCATGGAGCTCATCCATCCAGGTTGTGTAGACACACTCTGAGGCTGCGCTTGATGGGGGAGCTCTGCCATAACAGGTACTTGGCTAAAAGAGTGATTTCTGTTCCTGCTGCAGTTAGGCATACTGTACCTTTAAGGAGGCCTAGAAGATCAATTAGGCCTTAATTGCAGTAGTCTATATAAGCTCTGTGTTTGAAGCATGTGTTTGATTGTGTATTGAGTTTACCTCTGCTCTGTCAATTACTACTTGGATATTCTGGTTTGACTTCTGCTTCCCCTGACTATTCTTCTGTGTTAATGTTTAGTGCATTAGTAAGGGCTTACGGTGATCCGAGCTACCCATTGATTCCAGTTTTCAAAACAACAGCCCTGCACCAGACACATGCTCGAACAGGAAAACGGTTTGCTGTTTGTTATGGCGCCCAAATAGAAATAACTCTGTTCTAACACTAGTTATAGTCTTAACACTTTTACATCCTTTGATTAAAGGCCTTCTTTCTTTATAAAATGTTTCACACATGTTGTTGTGATTTACTTGTAAGATATGAGTTAAAAAAAAAAGCTTGTATACAAGTAATGAAACTTATTTGCTTTTACTAACGGATGTTCAATTAAATAGATTGGTAAAAAAAAAACTCCCATCTATGGTTTTAAATAGAGGTAAATAGAGGTTGTAAGGATAATTGAATCATAAATACATACGTACACACACACACACACATATATATATATATATATATATATATATATATATATATATATATATATATATATATATAAATTAGAGACAATGGGAAAGGCACTCCATATACAGGTATAGCAACTTCCAGGGTGCACTTCAAAAAAATCATCAAATATATACGTAGAAAAAAGGCACTCACTGGTTCAGAATAAAACTTAACATTTAATAAATTAAGTTAAAAATGCATGACGTTTCGGAGGCATTCCACCTTCTTTTTCAAATGCATGATACAGACATTTTGGAAGTACAAAAATGTTAAGTTTTATTCTGAACCAGTGAGTGCCTTTTTTCTACGTATATATATATATATATATATATATATATATATATATATATATATATATATATATATATATATATATATATATATATATATATATATATATTTATATGTTTATATGTGTGTACATATGTATTTGTCAGGGTCTTTAACCTGGCCGATTGCCAAGACCAATGCGGGGCCCCGGCTGTCCATCTCGGCGTCACACGTGCAGAGATGCCAAGACCAGTCTGACTGATAGTTGCGACTGCAGCCCTCTAGGCATGCACGGCCGCATGCTGCCTAGATTTAAAGGGCCAGCCTCTGATTGTTAGGACTCCCACCTAGAAGGCACATCACTCTGTACTGAGTTTTTGCCTTGCTACCTGGTTCCTGCTCCTTATCTGAAGGTCCCTACTTGTGTATGCTTATCCTACTGCAGATACCAAAGACCTCTGCTGTGATACTTGTGTATGCTTATCCTACTGCTGAGACCAAAGACCGCTGCTGTGATACTTGTGTATGTTGATCCTACTGCTGAGACCAAAGACCTCTGCTTTGATACTTGTGTATGCTTATCCTACTGCTGAGATCAAACACCACTGCTGTGATACTTGTGTATGCTTAGCCTACTGCTAAGACCAAAGACCTCTGCTGTGATACTTGTGTTTGCTTATCCTACTCCTGAGACCAAAGACCTTTGCTGAGATACTTGTTTATGCTTATCCTACTGCCTAAGAAGTTCCTTGTTACCGGGTTCCTTATCCTTACCTGAAGCTCCCTACTTGTGTATGCTTATTCTACTGTTGAGACCAAGGTCCTCTGCTGTTATACTTGGGTATGCTTATTCTACTGCTGAGACCAAAGACCTCTGCTGTGACACTTGTGTATGCTTATCCTACTGGCTGAGACCAAAGAGTTCTGCTTTGATCCTTGGGTATGCTTATCTTTACTGCTGAGATGAAAAGGCCTGTGCTGTGATACCTATGTATTCTCTCTTGTTCCTGGACATTTTACAAAATGCCTCACCAACAGTACCCTCTAAGTTCTGTGCTTGCTGAGAGACTTGTTCTTAATGTTTTCATTGTTTGATCTATATCTGGTTCAATATTGACCTCAATTTGCTTTACCTGTTTCTGCATTATATTTCTTCAGTAAAGTTTGTTCAAGAAATGAGTTCCATACACCTCCCTCTTCCTCACAGTATTTATGTATTTATCTGTGTATATTTGTATTTACAGACATATATACAGATATAAACACAACATACATATGTATACATATATAGACATATATATAAGTGCATTGGAGCCCTTGAAGTCAAGTGGCTGAAAACATGAACAAATATTTATGCTATATTCATATTTAATTAAAGTGTTTAACTATGTATTTACTGTAAATATTTTGCATTCCAGTGTTCTTCACATAGGGGAATATTTTCTATGTGAACCCACGCAAACCCGATCGCATATTCTCATGTGCGCTAACCCAACATGAAAATATGAATATTTCACATTCCAGTGTTCTTCACATAGCAGAATACGTTCTATTTATTCATAAATACATTTTTATATATACTGTATATCTGATGTTTTCTTGGTACAATATATATCTATACCTACGTATATATATATGTATATATATATATATATATATATATATATATATATACTGTATATACTCTCTCTCTCTCGCTCTCTCTCTCTCTCTCTCGCTCTCTCTCTCTCTCTCTCTCTCTCTCTATATATATATATATATATATATATAGTACACATAATTATATATAGGTATATATATATATATATATCTATTTAAAATACTTAGAACATATTCTGCTATGTACAGAACATTGGAATGTGAAGTATTTACAGTAAATACACAGGGCTAGATTTATTAAACCTCTACGGCTGCAAGTTCTCAAAAGAACTTGCTCGCCGTTATTTATCAAGCAGCGGTCACCAGACCGCCGCTTCCTTAACCTCTTCGCCACCTCTAATGTGGCGAAATTCAATCTCCTCGGTCTAGTCAGACCGAGGAGATTGACAGCTCCTGCCCGCGCGTGATTGGCTGTGCTCAGGCAGGAGGCGGGATTGTGCTCGTGTGCAATGGCGAATACCTATGGGTAATTTCGTCCCACCACAGGCGAGCTGAGGCGTACAGGGGCGCGTATCGCCCCTGTATGCCTCAGCTATAATAAATCTAGCCCACAGTATAACACTTTATTAAATATGAGAATTGCATTAATATGTTTTTACATTTTTTCAGTTACTTAATTATAAAGGGCTCTTCTTTATATGTCTATATACATATATAAACATAAATACATATGCAAATATATATATATATATATATATATATATATATATATATATATACACACACACACATACATCTTTAGACATTTATATGTATGTATCTCTATGTTAAAGCTATTTGCAGACTTTTTTTCTAACATCTGAGATCTCATATCTTTGAGCTCTTATAACTTTTGTGTGCAATTTAAAAAAAATAATATTTGTTAGATGGTGTTATTATGAGTGTAACAGTACTTTGTAATGTATTTTGATGTGTTTTGTGACACTTTTTATTTTAGCGAAATAGTTAGCTAGAGCTCTGAGGTCGCAGTAATCATTCTAGTGTAAATCGCAATTGCGCTCAAGTAATACAAGCGGTAACCCTGACAAGCGAGACGAGTTGATTATATGTATTGTACATACTAGTTCTCGACTCATTGTCATTGGTTCTTATTAAATTTATGTTCTTAGATACTCTTTCATGTTTATATATGTTTTTATATTCAAGTCTTATTTATTATTCATACTGCTCTGTTTTTAATTTAATGATAAAGAGACTAAGGTGACTAAGGTGTGGATTATATATCTCATTAGGCTACTATTAAATATTAAAGGCCTATATATGTATATATATATACAGGTAGCCCTCGTTTTACAACGGTTCAATTTACACCGATTCAGAATAACAACCTTTTTTTCCAGTCATGTGACTGCTATTAAAAAGCATTGAGAAGCAGTGCATTTATTAAAATAGCCAGTAGGTGGAGCTGTCCGCTTGTGTTGCAGCAAAGCCAAGCAAGCTAAAATTAATCAGTTTAACCAGACCTGAGCTATCGAGCATATTTCAAAGGAACAAGATCTTCCTGTCTATAAATCAGTCCATGTTGGAATCTGTTTGCAGAAAAATGCAAGTGAAGTCTGTGTTGTGTGATTATTGTATTAGGTTTATAATGCTGTTTAGCAAATGTTTTTGTTCATTTAACTTAGTTTAATTATATTTTCTGTGCTGTGTGATTATTTTATTAAGTTTATAATGCTGTTTAGCATTTAAAGTCTTCATTTCAAAGCTTTAAAAATAATGTATTAGGTTTTACTTATGACAATTTTGAGAGGGGCCTGGAACCTATCTCCCTCACTTCCCATTGACTTATATTATAAACTGGGTTTCAATTTACAATGGTTTCGATTTACAACCATTCCTTCTGGAACCTAACCCTGGCGTAAACTGAGGGCTACCTGTATATATATATATATATATATATATATTTATACAGTATATATATATATATATATATATATATATATATATATATATATATACATACATACAGGGAGTGCAGAATTATTAGGCAAATTAGTATTTTGACCACATCATCCTCTTTATGCATGTTGTCTTACTCCAAGCTGTATAGGCTCGAAAGCCTACTACCAAATAAGCATATTAGGTGATGTGCATCTCTGTAATGAGAAGGGGTGTGGTCTAATGACATCAACACCCTATATCAGGTGTGCATAATTATTAGGCAACTTCATTTCCTTTGGCAAAATGGGTCAAAAGAAGGACTTGACAGGCTCAGAAAAGTCAAAAATAGTGAGATATCTTGCAGAGGGATGCAGCACTCTTAAAATTGCAAAGCTTCTGAAGCGTGATCATCGAACAATCAAGCGTTTCATTCAAAATAGTCAACAGGGTCGCAAGAAGCGTGTGGAAAAACCAAGGCGCAAAATAACTGCCCATGAACTGAGAAAAGTCAAGCGTGCAGCTGCCAAGATGCCACTTGCCACCAGTTTGGCCATATTTCAGAGCTGCAACATCACTGGAGTGCCCAAAAGCACATGGTGTGCAATACTCAGAGACAATGGCCTAGGTAAGAAAGGCTGAAAGACGACCACCACTGAACAAGGCACACAAGCTGAGACGTCAAGACTGGGCCAAGAAATATCTCAAGACTGATTTTTCTAAGGTTTTATGGACTGATGAAAGGAGAGTGAGTCTTGATGGGCCAGATGGATGGGCCCGTGGCTGGATTGGTAAAGGGCAGAGAGCTCCAGTCCGACTCAGACGCCAGCAAGGTGGAGGTGGAGTACTGGTTTGGGCTGGTATCATCAAAGATGAGCTTGTGGGGCCTTTTCGGGTTGAGGATGGAGTCAAGCTCAACTCCCAGTCCTACTGCCAGTTTCTGGAAGACACCTTCTTCAAGCAGTGGCACAGGAAGAAGTCTGCATCCTTCAAGAAAAACATGATTTTCATGCAGGACAATGCTCCATCACACGCGTCCAAGTACTCCACCGCGTGGCTGGCAAGAAAGGGTATAAAAGAAGAAAATCTAATGACATGGCCTCCTTGTTCACCTGATCTGAACCCCATTGAGAACCTGTGGTCCATCATCAAATGTGAGATTTACAAGGAGGGAAAACAGTACACCTCTCTGAACAGTGTCTGGGAGGCTGTGGTTGCTGCTGCACGCAATGTTGATGGTGAACAGATCAAAACACTGACAGAATCCATGGATGGCAGGCTTTTGAGTGTCCTTGCAAAGAAAGGTGGCTATATTGGTCACTGATTTGTTTTTGTTTTGTTTTTGAATGTCAGAAATGTATATTTGTGAATGTTGAGATGTTATATTGGTTTCACTGGTAAAAATAAATAATTGAAATGGGTATATATTTGTTTTTTGTTAAGTTGCCTAATAATTATGCACAGTAATAGTCACCTGCACACACAGATATCCCCCTAAAATAGCTATAACTAAAAACAAACTAAAAACTACTTAAAAAAACTATTCAGCTTTGATATTAATGAGTTTTTTGGGTTCATTGAGAACATGGTTGTTGTTCAATAATAAAATTAATCCTCAAAAATACAACTTTCCTAATAATTCTGCACTCCCTGTACAATATCTCACAAAAGTGAGTACACCCCTCACATTTTTGTAAATATTTTATTATATCTTTTCATGTGACAACACTGAAGAAATGACACTTTGCAGCAATGTAAAGTAGTGAGTGTACAGCCTGTATAACAGTGTAAATTTGCTGTCCCCTCAAAATACCTCAACACACAGCCATTAGCCATTAATGTCTAAACTGTTGGCAACAAAAGTGAGTACATACCTAAGAGGAAATGTCCAAATTGGGCCCAAAGTGTCAATATTTTGTGTGGCCACCAATTTTTCCAGCACTGCCTTAACCCTCTTGGGGATGGAGTTCACCAGAGCTTCACAGGTTGCCACTGGAATCATCTTCCACTCCTCCATGACGACATCTCAGAGCTGGTGGATGTTAGAGACCTTGTGCTCCCCCACCTTCCGTTTGAGGATGCCCCACAGTCTGGAGACATGCTTGGCCAGTCCATCACCTTTACCCTCAGCTTCTTTAGCAAGGCAGTAGTCGTCTTAGAGGTGTGTTTGGGGTCGCCCTGCGGCCCAGTCTCCGAAGGGAGGGGATCATGCTCTGCTTCAGTATGTCACAGTACATGTTGGCATTCATGGTTCCCTCAATGAACTGTAGCTACCCAGTGCCGGCAGAGAAATTAGTGCAGACTTCACAGGGGCTGAACACACTGAATTCTATAAGAAAAGGGTGGAACCTGGAAGTCCTAGAGAGATGAAAGATGCCTTACATAGAAAGTAGTGAGACTCTATGGGATACAGAATTTCACAGGGGAGATAGAAGTAAACAGGAGACCACTTGGGGGCATATTTATCAAGCTCCGTATGGAGCTTGAAGCCCCATGTTGCTGGCAAGCCTTCAGGCTCACCAGAAACACATTATGAAGAAGCGGTCTAAAGACCGCTGCTCTATAACTTGTCCGCCTGCTCTGAGGAGATGGACAGAGATCTCCGGAAATCAACCCGATTGAATACGATCAGGTTGATTGACACCCCCTGCTAGCGACCAATTGGCCGCGAATCTGCAGGGGGCGGCATTGCACCAGCAGTTTACAAGAACTGCTGGTGCAATGCTGAAAGCGGAGATCGTATTACTGTCCGCATTCAGCCATGTCTGTCGGACATGATCCACTGATCGGATCATGTCGGACAGACATTTGATGAGTAGGCCCCTTGGGCTGATATAAAATCTCAATTACAGAAAATAAGAATCAAGCTGAACTGTTTACATTACCATTTAACTTGTTTTTGTCAGTAGTTTAGTATACTGTATATCAGTTTAATACATGTATTGTGAATTCTGAGCAAACTTCATACAGCTGGCAAGACAATTCAGCGAAACAAGCTTGTGTAAAATGCTTACAGCATTTCACATTAATTGTGAGAAAGCTTCAAATAAACCCTGGTAACTCCCTGTTCAGCTTAGGAAACTCCCTTGTCACTCCCACTTTCTGAAGATATTTTTTTATTTTAAAATAGAGCAAATACAAAGTGCAATGCAATTTCTAAAAGATACACATAAATATACAAAGTATGATCCTAATGTGTTACAGTAACACAGAAACTTTCAAAACATAATCCGAATTTGTAAAATCACTGCTGAATCTAAATCTAAATTAATTAAAATATAAAATAGAAAGTGTAAAGCTTTAATGTATTAATACTGAAAGGAAACAATCTGAAACGCAAAGGAATATAACATACAAAGCACACAGTGTAAGTGTAACAAACCTCTCATACAGGGTCGGCTCCAAGGGGGGCATTGGTGGGCAATGCCCACCCAAATGGAATTCTGTGCCCCCTCAAAAAATATTGATATGATCATACACTTTAAAATAAATAAATAATGAATTGCTATATAATGCTGCATGCTGGGGGCAGAGTTAGCTGCCGAACTGTGAGGTTGCATCACGCATCTGCAAGGAGCTCCGTGTCTTAACCTCTTATTTGGAATTGGAAGTTAATTAGAGTCTTTTTGGACTTGTCTTTAACCCTATTAATTTTATCTAACTATTGTGAGTTGCTAATTTTCTTAAACAATAGACCATGATAAGAATATGATTGTATCATATAAATATAGGTCTATAAATGGCTACCGGCTTCTATCGACGGCTCAAAAGTGCACTGTGATCTTAGGCCAGGTCTAAGATCACAGTGCACTTTTGAGGCGTCGATAGAAGCCGGTAGCCATTTATAGACTTATATTTATATGATACAATTATATTCTTATATGTTCACAGTACATAGGTTGTATTAAGTAGCCTGATATCCATTAGTTATTGCAAAACAGGTCAAGCTAAATCTAATCTACAAAATTACCAGTACCTGAAAACCTAGTATCCTCACTGCTATTGCAAACAAAGGGGTTAATTGCATTGGGGGTTTTGGGGTGCTTGGCTGTTTAGGGGGCATGATTGAGATTTGAGAATAAGTTTAAAGGTTTTGGATCATGGTGATTAAGGGGTGAATTGTTTTTAAGGATTTATTGCCCTGGGGGTCTCAATGATTTAGACTTCATTCTTTTACCTAGTGATTTAGCACATATTCTCCAAATGTTAATAGTGGTGGATAAGCCAGCCAGAAGCTACACTTTCCTGCAGAATATGTAGCTCTGCTCTTATTTTGACTCTCATACATGCTTTGTAAATGCATGCCCCCTCGTGAAAAAAAAATTCCCCCCCATTTTCATTCGTTCTGAAGCCGACCCTGCTCTCATATCATGTATTGCTATATTGCATTGAACTTGTATCTCCTTCACATACAGAAATACAGGAAACAACCATTAGACAGGTATAGCAACTTATGCTTGGCTCAAATCTTGTGACAGATCTTGCAGTGTTGGAGGGTTTACCCATTTTCTTTTAGCATTCAGGGAGTTCAGTAATTGTGAAGTCTGCACTGCAGTTTTTCTCCAAGCAGGATAATCTTTTATAATCAGTCCCTCGGACTGCTAACAGGATATACTGATGTGTGCATTTTTTTTTTTACATACTGTAAAAGACCTAAACTAGACATGTGCGTTTCGATTCGTTCCGAATCGAAATTCAGCCGAATTTGTTAAATTCGGAGATTCGGATCGATTCGAATTTCCGAATAACGGTAGTACCGAATCTACCGAATAAATCCGAATTAGTTCATTTGGATGGCCATGGATTACACTAGTATTGTACAGTATATTAGGTTATAGCACTCTGCTATGGGTTACACCTAATTTACAGTACATAATACTAGTGTAATACACAACACATCCGACCTAACACATACCGAAACCGAACCGAATCCAGACGAATTTATTTGAATCCGAATGAATCCAAAACGAATCTGAAACAAATTCATTCCAATTTTTCCGAAATTCGAAAACATCTGAATCGATCCGAAACAATTTTTTTCGGCCGTGCACAAGCCTAACCTAAACTACACTGACAATCTAATGTATGAACGAAAACAGAAAAATTGAATACAATAAAATACCTTAATAGGTAAAAAAAAATATCCACAAAAAAATAAATAATTTCAGAAATATAAAGAATGCATATATTTAAAGTGAAACATAGGGAAAAAGGAGAACAGCGCAACTCGTTCTAAGTGTAGTTTTATTAATATGCAAAAAGCACAATACAATTACATGTGATTATAATATTTTTATTTTACATTTTCTTTTGATACGGAACGTGCACATCGGATCTCAGAGGAACTGACAATTGCTCTGAGGGAGATGTGAGAAAATATATGTGAGCAATCTGAGGAGTTTTTGGGAGACATCCTGTCTCAATAATCTGAGGAGCAGGAAAGCTCCCAAGAAACATTGGCCTCTAGTTATCAAGCAGTCAACCGCAAATACGCTGGAATTCCGCAGCGTATTTGTGGCGAGGCGGATTCGCCATAGTTATCAAGCCCTACAGACCGGCAAAAGTAGAATCTAGTGACGTAACATACGATCCGCCGGACTCAGTCCAACACAGATCGATGGTTACGTCACTCCAGATGTTCCGAATGCAAGTTCGGCACTATCTGACTACTTTTGCTTGATATCAAAGAACAACCAGGTACGCTCGCCACTATACCGGCCCAGCGTACCTGGTGTTCAATCCGCCGCCCTGGAGGCGGCGGATCCCATAGGAATCAATGGGAGTCTGACAGCAGCGAGAGCTCATGTTCGCTGCTGCCCGATATCCCATTGATTCCTATGGGAAGTGTCTGCACCTAACACCCTAACATGTACCCTGAGTCTAAACACCCCTAATCTGCCCCCCCCTACACCGCCGCAACCTACTTTATACTTATTAACCCCTAAACCTCCGCCCGCCACCTACATTATACGTATTAACCCCTAAACTGCCGCTCCCGGACCTTGCCGCAACTATAATAAATTTATTAACCCCTAAACTGCCGCTACTGGACCCCGCCACCACCTACATTATACCTATTAGCCCCTAATCTGCCGCCCCCTATACCGCCGCCATCTACATAAAGTTATTAACCCCTATCCTGCCGATCCCGGACCCCGCCGCCACCTACATTATATTTATTAACCCCTATCCTGCCCCCCCTACACCACCGCCACTATATTAAATGAATTAACCCCTTAAACCTAAGTCTAACCCTAACCCTAACACCCCCCTAACTTAAATATTATTTAAATTAATCTAAATAAATATTACTATAATTAAATAAATTAATCCTATTTAAAACTAAATACTTACCTATAAAATAAACCCTAAGATAGCTACAATATAACTAATAGTTACATTGTAACCATTTTAGGATTTATATTTATTTTACAGGCAACTTTGTATTTATTTTACCTAGGTAGAATAGTTATTAAATCGTTATTAACTATTTAATAACTACCTAGCTAAAATAAGTACAAAATTACCTGTAAAATAAACCCTAACCTAAGTTAGAATTACACCTAACACTATACTACCATTAAATAAATTAAATTAATTAAATACAATTACCTACAATTAAATTAAAATAACTAAAATTAACTAAAGTACAAAAAAACAACTCTAAATTACAGAAAATAAAAAAAATTACAAGAAGTTTAAACTAATAACACCTAATCTAAGCCCCCTAATAAAATAAAAAAGCCCCCCAAAATAATAAAATTCCCTACCCTAAACTAAATTACAAATAGCCCTTAAAAGGGCCTTTTGCGGGGCATTGCCCCAAAGTAATCAGCTCTTTTACCTGTAAAAAAAAGAAATACACCCCCCTCCAACATTAAAACCCACCACCCACACACCCAACCTTACTCTAAAACCCACCCAAACCCCCCTTAAAAAAACCTAACACTACCCCATTGAAGATCACCCTACCTTGAGCCGTCTTCACCCAGTCAGGCCTAAGTCCTCAACGAATCTTGGCGAAGTGGTCCTCCAGATGGGCAGAAGTCTTCATACAATCTGGCCAGAAGAGGTCCTCCAGATGGGCAGAAGTCTTCATCCAAGCGGCATCTTCTATCTTCTTCCATCCGGTGAGGAGCGGCACCATCTTGAAGACATCCGACGCGAAGCATTCATCAATCCCGACGACTAAACGAAGAATGACGGTTCCTTTAAATGACGTCATCCAAGATGGCGTCCCTTGAATTCCGATTGGCTGATAGGATTCTATCAGCCAATCGGAATTAAGGTAGGAAAAATCCGATTGGCTGAAGTTCAATCCGATTGGCTGATCTAATCAGCCAATAGGATTGACCTCGCATTCTATTGGCTGTTCCAATCAGCCAATAGACTGTGAGGTCAATCCGATTGGCTGATTTCATCAGCCAATCGGATTTTTCCTACCTTATTCCGATTGGCTGATAGAATCCTATCAGCCAATCGGTATTCAAGGGACGCCATCTTGGATGACGTCATTTAAAGGAACCGTCATTCTTCGTTTAGTCATTGGGATTGATGTATGCTCCGCGTCGGATGTCTTCAAGATGATGCCGCTCCTTGCCGGATGGAAGAAGATAGAAGATGCCGCTTGGATGAAGATTTCTGCCCATCTGGAGGACCTCTTCTGGCCGGATTGGATGAAGACTTCTGCCCATCTGCAGGACCACTTCGCCCGGATTCGTTGAGAACTTAGGCCCGGCTGGGTGAAGACGTCTCAAGGTAGGGTGATCTTCAATGGGGTAGTGTTAGGTTTTTTTAAGGGGGGTTTGGGTGGGTTTTAGAGTAAGGTTGGGTGTGTGGGTGGTGGGTTTTAATGTTGGGAGGGTATTGTAATTTTTTTTACAGGTAAAAGAGCTGATTACTTTGGGGCAATGCCCCGCAAAAGGCCCTTTAAGGGCTATTTGTAATTTAGTTTAGGGTAGGGAATTTTATTATTTTGGGGGGCTTTTTTATTTATTAGGGGGCTTAGATTAGGTGTAATTAGTTTAAACTTTTTTTTTTTTCTTCTGTAATTTAGAGTTTTTTTTGTACGTTAGTTAATTTTAGTAATTTTAATTTAATTGTAGGTAATTGTATTAATTTAATTTAATTTATTTAATGGTAGTATAGTGTTAGGTGTAATTGGAACTTAGGTTAGGGTTTATTTTACAGGTAATTTTGTACTTATTTTAGCTAGGTAGTTATTAAATAGTTAATAACTATTTAAGAACTATTCTACTTAGTTAAAATAAATACAAAGTTGCCTGTAAAATAAATATAAATCCTAAAATGGCTACAATGTAACTATTAGTTATATTGTAGCTATCTTAGGGTTTATTTTATAGGTAAGTATTTAGTTTTAAATAGGAATAATTTATTTAATTATAGGAATATTTATTTAGATTAATTTGAATAGTATTTAAGTTAGGGGGGTGTTAGGGTTAGGGTTAGACTTAGGTTTAGGGGTTAATAGATATAATTTAGGTGGCGGCAGTGTAGGGGGGGCAGATTAGGGGTTAATAAATGTAATGTTGGTGGCGGTGGGCTCCTGGAGCGACGGTTTAGGGGTTAAACATTTTATTTAGTTGTGGCGAGGTCCGGGATCGGCAGGATAGGGGTTAATAACTTTATGTAGGTGGCGGCGGTATAGGGGGCGGAAGATTAGGGTTTTTTTTTTTGGTTTTTTTTTTATTATTTTTTATACCAAAGACAAAGAAGGTTATTACATTCTCGGATACCAAAAGCAGATGTCACAGTGAGTATAGACAATATATAAATACATATTTAAATAAGAAAAAAAGCCATATAGGTCAAATGAAGAAAGAGTGCCCTTACATCGTTTCAATCAATCAAAGTTATTTAGGGCACATATATTTGTGTCAGCTAAAATGGGAATAAAACCTAAAAATTGCATAAGGTAACCAGATAACCTTTATAGAATAGCTAGTTTTTCTTTGCCTCTGGGTTTTTCCCCCTTATCTCCCCCCCCCCCCCCCTATTAAGACACAGCGCATCCACCCAGACCACAAAAGAGAAAAAAAAACAAAAAAAAACAAACAACGAAACAAAAAAAACCCAAAAAAACAAAGAGAGAAGAAAAAAGAAGAAAAAAAAAAAAAAATGAAAAAAAATGAAACTGGTCCTCCCTACTCCCCTCCCCCCAATTCCCCCCCCAGACCACCTCACTCCGCATCTGAAACCCAATTTCCCGGGAAGGGGCCCGCCAAGATATTCATCTGAACAAATTCAGAATTTCTAAATGGTTTGATTAGTTTTTTTTGTTGTAATGAAGGTAGAGATCTTACAAAGGGTTCCCATTTTTTAAAAAATACTTCTAAGTATTTATCTTGTGGGTATGGAACGTTAAACTGTTCTGTTATGAATTGGTTACATAGAGCCATTTTAAATTGGGCCATAGTGGGCGCAGAGGATGCCTTCCATGATTTAAAAATGAGAATACGTGCTGTTAATATAATAGTGTTTATCAGGCTGTAGTTCTTAGTGATACCCTGGAATTTTACAAGGAAGAAGATTTCAATTGGGGAAAATTTGTGGTCCAGTTTCAGAACTGCCGTCATCCAAAATGTGATTTTTCCCCAATATTGACATATTTTAGGGCAGCTCCATAAACAGTGAAATAGGTCAGATCCTATAGAGGAACATCTGGGGCAGAGCACCTTTGTTTTGTACCACTTAGAGAGGACCGCTGGTGTAAGGTATCTCTGCAACCCTATTTTTATCTGCGACTCCCTCCAGGTTGTCGGAACCCAATTCTGTTGGATTATTTTAAAGCTCCCAGCAATGCACTCCTCGTCAATTTCTGGAAATACCGTAGACCACCTGGCAACCATTTCGTTAATTTGCAGGTTTGATGCTTTCTGATTTAGCATTAAATATAGAGAGGAGATAGCATATATTCCTGCCGTGTACATAGTAATCCTAGGCTGTAATTCCCCCATAGTCCAATTGTCCCCATGTTTTGTGCTCAGTTCCCTGAGAAAATGCCTAACTTGTAGGTAGGCATAGAACTCTCGCGCCCCCAACGCATACCGTGTCGCAAGTTCTTGAAATGCCACTGGATGCCCTTCTGTATCTCGAATTTGACTCAGGGTCTGAAGGCCCTTTGCCTCCCATTGTCTGAATATCTGATTATAGAGGCCGGGACTAAACTCTGGATTACCCGTTATGGGTACATATTGTGAAACATAAGGGGAGATTCCCACTTCTGTACACAGTCTTTGCCAGGCCGTGATGACATTCTTAAAGGTGCATAGATAGAATATATTGGAAGGCAAAGACGTAAGAGGGCAATGCAGAAGAGCCTTTAAATGGAAGGGAACTACCGCCTGAGACTCCCAAAAAAAAGATGTAATCTGCTCCTTCTCAGTTAGCCAATCTAGCGCGAATCTAGCTATAATAACCAGATTATATATCTGGATATTAGGAAGCGCCAAGCCAGCCGCTGACTTGGAATTCATAAGTTTAAGAGAGGCAATCCGTGGTCTCTTGCCGTTCCATAGAAACTTGGAGCAGGCTTTATTATATATGGTAATATCTTTTTTATGCAAAAACCACGGGATATTTTGTAGTACATAAAGAAGTTTTGGGAAGATAACTGATTTAATCAGGTTCACCCGAGCAGTTAACGAGATAGGTAACCTAGCTCATTCCTCGAGCTTTTTCTTGCATGAGTCCAGTACCATCTTATGATTTGATCTATACCATTCTTCTGGGTTTCTGGATAAATGCAAGCCCAGGTATGTAATCTGAGAAACCTCTTGAAAAGGATGTTGCACATGTGGTGGCGAGTTCTTATGTATCCACATTAATTCTGATTTGGAGGTATTGATCCTAAATCCAGATATTTCCCCAAACTCTTGGGTAATACTCTGTAAAATAGGCAGAGATACTTTAAGATCAGATAGAAATAATAAGAGATCGTCCGCATATAGGAGAAGCACCATCTTCTCGTCCGCCCACGGAATCCCCTCCAATTCTTGTCGTAATCGGATAGCTAAGGGTTCTATACAGAGATTAAAAAGGAAGGGTGAAAGTGGGCACCCCTGTCTGGTGCCTCTATATAGATCAAATCGTTGTGTGGAAATGTTGTTAACAATCACCGCTGAAGAAGGGGTACTATAGATTAAGCGTATATAGTTGTTGAAGGATCCTGTGAACCCAAATCGGTCCAGCACATGGAAGAGATGATCCCAACTGACCCTATCAAAGGCCTTCTCGGCATCGACCGTTAGAATAGCCTTATCTATACTATCCTCAGATTCTGTAGATTTATATTTATTCCAGAAAGACTCGATCAAAATCAGAAGTTTCCTCATGTTCTTTACGGGGTTGCGTCCAGGCATGAAGCCGGATTGATTCTCATGTATTAGCTCACCCATAAAGGGCTTTAATCGTGAGGCTATAATAGCTGCTAATAACTTATAGTCAGTGTTCAGGACCGAAATAGGTCTAAAGGAGCTCGGTAGCTCGGGGTCCTTGCCCTTTTTAAAAATCAGCGAAATATTTGCAGAGGCAAAAAGAGAAGAACATCGAGTGTTCTCAGAGAAATAAAAGTTAAAAAGCTTGAGTAATATACCCATCAACTGAGGCTGTAAGATTCTATAATATTCGATAGGGAGAGCGTCTGGACCGGCCGCTTTGTTAGGTTTCGCGTTCTTAATTGCCCATGAAATTTCTTCTTCAGTAATGGGAGCGTTAATAGTGTCTCTAGCCTCTGTAGCTAAGCGTGGTACTTTAACCTTACTCCAGAATGTATCTTTCTTATCTAAATTGGGGGAGTCTTGGCTATACAAGGTCTGAAAGAATTCGGAGAACGCTTTTCAATATCGACGTGCCTTGTGTATCTCTTGTCTCCAAGCTTAATAGCGGTGATGGCACGTTTAGGAGAGAAGTTAGCTAACCTTGCTAAGAACTTCGCCGATCTACCTGTGAAGCCCCTGTATCTGGCTTTCATTCTAATTTCTTCCTGGGCACTAACCTGTTTCATATGTGTGTCTCTGAGTGTTTTCGCTGTGGTATAAGCCTCCCAGCTTTCTCTAGTATGTCTACTGATATAAGATCTATAGGTATTCTTAACTCGATTGGCTAATTGTCTAGCCACTAGATTGCAGCGTTTTGACCAATAGAGTGTATAAGATTTAATCTCTCCACGCATAACAGCCTTAGAAGCTTCCCAAAATATCTCAATTTTATCTATATAATTACCATTATTATTAAGGTATTCCGCCCACTTTAAACGTAAATGCTGCTGAAATTGGATGTTATTGCATAGATATCTAGGGAAAGAAATATGGTTCGCCCCCGGCCGCTTCTGTTCAGTATCGAGCTTTAGTGTTATGACAGCGCGGTCAGAGATAACAATGTCTTCGATTCCAGTAGACCAGTTCCGGCTAAGCATTGTTTCTGATGTCAGGAAATAGTCTAGCCGGGAGAATGCGCGCTGGACATGGGATACACACGAATACGTACGATCATCCGGATTCTGTATGCGCCATAGATCAACCAAACCCAAATGAGAACAAAGCTTCTGGAATATCCAAACTTTTCTGCCTCTGCTATTTAATGCTCTTTTATTAGAGCTATCTAGAATGGGGTCAGCTAATAGATTAAGATCTCCAGCTACAATTAAATTCCGTCCAATAAATTTATGTAATTTTACCGAAAGAGCTGACCAAAATGTATGGTCAACTTGGTTGGGTCCATATATATTACAAAGTATATATCTAGTATGATTAACATCCAATTCCAGTATTAAAAAATCTTCCTTCGGGATCCGACTCCCTATTAACTATTTGATAATCTAGTTTCCGGTTTATCAAGATAGCAACCCCCCTCTTCCTTGAGGTATATGGGGCCGCTACCACTTCCCCCACCCACTTGGATTTAAGTTTGGGGATTTCAATAGTATTAAGATGTAGTTCTTGTAAGAGAACTACATCAGGATTAAACTTCCCCAAATATTTTATTATGGCTTTCCTTTTAATTGGCGAATTAATGCCCCCTACGTTCCAAGATAATAGGTTAAGGTTGTGAGCCATTAATACTAATCAATTTACCGCCCCCCACCTTCCGAAGGGTACACCACATACCTCAGGACGTGAGCGGGGACCGCCGTCCGGGGGAAGGAAAAAAAGAGGCAGAGGATCGAGAAGGGGAGGGGAGAGGACGCAAGGAGAAAGAGAAAAAAAAAAAAAAAAAAGGGGGATTAGGAAAAAACACCATTTCTATAACTGGCAAAATTTGTACTGCAAAAACCCTATCTACAAAAAACATATCTCTTAGTAAATACATGATTATAATCTAAGGTCAAAGCACATGAACTTAGTATAATTCGATACATAATCAGGGTACCCCTGCTTCCCTACAGAAGGTCTCAGCCTCCCTGACATTATTGAGTGTGTGTGTAGTACCATCTTTCTGTACAATTAACTTTGCGGGATAAATCAACCTGATATTGTAGTTTTCTTTCTGTAGTCTCCCATAAAAAAGGACATATCTCTCCTCTTGGTTAATGTTTCAGAGGAAAAGTCTTGAAACATTAGTAGTTTATGGGAGCCTATGGAGAGAGAGCCACATTTCCTATAGTGTTTGAGATATAGTAGCTTGTCTTGGAAGTTCACAAACTTAAAAATTACCGGCCTGGGTCGTGCAGCCTCAGTGGGCTCCCTACTTTGACCTATCCTGTGTACTCTTTCAATCAAAAAGGGAGCAGCAGGAATCGGGATCTGTAAAGCCTGGGGTAATGTAGTGGTGGCAAAATTCATTAAGTCTTGAAATTCGGGGAACTCAGGCAGACCGATCACTTTAAGATTGTTACGTCTTGATCGGTCTTCAAGGTCTTCAATCTTAGCTTGCAAGGACGAGATGATTTTGCTATGAGTGTCTATTATGGGGTCAGTTACATTAAGTCTGTCCTCCAGGTCTGAGACCCGATTCTCAATTTCATCTAATCTTGAGGAGAACTGTCTAACCTCTAACGTGAGGTTTGATATCTCACTTCTGATCTCCTGTTTGATCATATCAAATTGAGGTGTAAGTATTTTGGTCACTTCGGCTGCGAATTCTACCAGATTAATGGGGGCGGGGATGGAGGCGCTTTTATCCAGTGGGGAGACTATACTGGAGTCCAGATTCCTGCTGCTCCCCTTCTTGTCCCTTGCTTTAGGGGGCATATTGGAGGGTGAGCTTCTTGGGTTAATGTATTTGTCCATGAACAGGACGTAGCTATAGCTTATTCTATGTTATAACCGGTGTTGTCTATATGGTTTTAAGGGAGACAAGTCCAGCTTATCAGAACAATGATTTATAATACTCTAATAAATTATTATTGAATAATAAATCTTGTGCAACAACTCTGTATATTAAAAGTTTAGTACAATTGAAAAAAAAAAAAGAGAAATAATGTGTGCGCAGAAAGTGATAAAGGGTTTTGCTATCTTTACAGTCTCAAAATTCCCTAGAGTTTAACTTTTATCTAAAATACAATACTTTCTAAGCCACTATTAGCGAGTGCTATAGCGTCAGATTACACCTTGTGGTATAGGACCCTTTAGTTATATAGATTAGTGAAAATCAGAAAAATATAGAATTGTGAATAAATAGCTTCTTAATATGTGTTCAACCTTACAAGGGATTACCTGCCACAAATCATCTATGCAATGCTCTGTAACTAGAGAATAATCTAAGAAGGAAATCCCTTAGTGTCCTTCAACTCAATATTATTAACTTAAAGATTTGGGTTTTAAAAAAGCTGTCTTGCCATACTCTTGCTCACAGGAGAAAGAAATCCTTCTACTTAGGCCTATGCAAATAACACATTTATAGGCTTGTGGGGGCCAAAAAATATAGGTTAACCACTTATGAATGAAATATGGGTCTCAGCTTTTCACCCCTAGATTAAGTAACATTAGCCCCAATCTCAGTCCAGCACTCCCTGTTGAAAAACCTAGGCGGCAACTTGCACAGTCTGTTAAGGACGTCAGCACAGTCAATAGATCCAGCAAGAGATAAGACTATGCACCAAACTAAGCAGAGTTCCCCCGCAACTTGTGCATTACTAGTAAGCGCAGTTAAAGTACTTTTTTTCTTTCCCTTCGGCAGAACGCCGACAGACAGACCTGGATGTGGCTCCTTTGGACAGGTATCTGGGGCCTCCTCGGGTACTATCCTCACTCGGTCGTCATAGGAAGAACACTAGCTGAGCGAGAAGACCTCTTGACTGCGCTCCGGACTTGCGCGGTAATCCTGTCCACTTGTGCAGCCGCAACGGGCGCCCAAGCCGCCACCTGGACCAGGCCTCCTCTGACCAAGAACGGGCTGCAGGAAGGAAAAGGGGTCCCGGGCAAGCCGTGCCGATCCGCTGTACGGGAAACGATCCCCACTCCTCACGTTGGGGGAGGTGCTAACACTTTAGCTGCGTACCCATCCAGGAGCTCCAACCTCTTGTCGCCCGCAGCTCTCGTCACAGGAGCGGAAATCGACCTCGGCACTCCCCGGTGTGCTCGCAGCACAGGGGCTCCTCGAAATGTGGATCCAAGCCCGGCCGGGAACAGGAACAGCTTGCCGCTCGCCAGTAACCTTTACTCCACCAGGTGAGTGTTACAGCGGCAGTCTTGAATCGCCGGCCCCCAGGAACATACTGTGACTTTGAGAAAGGAGTAGGATATATAGGAGCGCCAATGGCTTAGATATACCACAGGGAATAAAAAGTCAAAAATGGTCTCCAATAATTTCTATGTTCCAAAATCAACCAAATATTTAATGTAAAACCAATATAATTCTGATCTCCAGAATCATTAAAACACAAAATACATATAGCAAAGCTTAAAATACAATACAATAAATGATTTGAAATGCAACAGATAACAGATCCGGTTGGTTAAACTGGATGACCAATATCTAATGTTCCAGTTTTCTCTTAAAAACCTTCTAGTAGGTACATGATATTGTTAAATACACGTACAAATAAACCTAGTATTCAATGAATAATGTAATATTAGCTCAAATGTTCTTATCGAAGTGATAGGATCACTAATATAGTGATACGAGACCCACTAATAGGTCAACAGTGCATACAAATATTGCAACATTTAAATCATATGATGAACACCGTGAAAAATCAAAAAATAAGATACAATGTGTTGGATTCCTTAAATTGTCAAATAAACCATATTGTGGATTTGCAATAAAAATAAGTAGTGATTGTGGTCTTTAAAATCAATAAATCAAAAAATGAGATAGAGTGATGAGAAAAATGCAGAAAGAATAATATATGTAATAACAAAATTAAATGTAAGATCCTACCAATGGAAATTAAAACTAAACTGGTACCAGCTAATACCTCAATTCTCCTGATTAAATCTAGGGCGTTATTATCTTAAAAACAGTAAACAAATAACACGAGCTAAATGAATTACCACAAGCTATATAATTATGACAAGCTATAGAAATATATGAACGACATAAAAATAGAGAGTGTGTATAGTTTGGCCAAAACTAGTCCACAAACTCCTAAAGGTGTGTTTCCACAACTTTAAATAACTTAAAATAATGATAAGACAATAATAGTGTCCTTTGAGAGTCTTTTGATAAATCCTTAAAAGTCTGGTAAAAATCCGGTGAGAGAAATCCTCAATGTGTAGTAGAGTCCCAAGTCCTATTCCTATGTTAAGACAAATACCTGAAAGAAATAGAAAAAAGCGCACTAAACAAACAGCGCTAACGGGTATGGACTATTGGAAATAGTCTTACCATTGAAATCCTGGTCCTGGATATAATGAGCCTCTCCAACTCTGGTGCAAAGTTTCGTCTACGCGTTTCGGCCCTCGTACCGGGCCTTTCTCAAGACATATGGAGGCTACATTAATACTGACCTTATATACTCTTCTATGTGGGCGTTTGTTTGAAAAAATTGCGCCAAATTGGGCGGATGTGGACGGATTGAATCCCGCCGAAAACACGCACTTCCAATAGTGGACCGGAAGTTGGAGCTTGTAATACTTCCGTTTTTTTGTGCTTCCGGTTTCCCGGAGCCATTTTGGAAAAGGGCAAACTCGTTGTGGGCTTACGATATTTTGGAAAACTAATTTTCCATGATAATTAGACAAACTCGGACATCAGATGACCTACTTTAAAATCAAAGTGTGGAATTTTTATCTGACTATTTCGATTGGTGTTTGTTAGTGATTACCAATAACGTTAATTCTAAATTTTGTTCATCTAGTTGGGGCTAATATATCCAGGACCTAACATAAGGATTGATTATACAATTTATACAAATCTGTCACTATCACAATGTATAACATATATATAAAAAGCAATATTTTGAACTCATGTTCTCATACGTGATCTAGTATCCACTAATGGGATCGTTATATTAGATATTTATATAAAAATATATATAGAATTATATATAAAATTATATACAAAATTATAAAATTATAAAATCACATAGACTTGTCTAAGATTGACGTATTTCAAAATGCTTTAAAATTCTTGGGTCAGCTCGACCAAACCAGATAAATATATATATAAAATCTTAAAATTTTAAAATCACATTGACTTATATAAAAGTGTGGTTTCTCAAAGAGCTTTAGACGATCAAATTTTGAGTCAGATCGACTAGACCAGATAATTAAAGTATGTTTCTAAGGGATTGTGCACACTAACTTCAAAGAACATATGACTTAATAGATAGACTATAGTGATGTTGATATTAAACACTTTAGGGATAAAAATAAAATAAAATACTGGAGCTTTTTTAAAACAGATGGACAATCTCAAAATTGGCATTGAGACCTTTTGGATGAATACAGTCTAAATTAAAAATCCATTTGGATTCTGTTTTTAGTAATTTTGATTCCATGTCTCCTCCTCTCCAATCCTTGTTTATTTTGCATATACCCATATATTTGAAGCTTTTGTCGCTTCCACCATGTACTTCTTTGAAGTGTTTGTAAATTGGTAAATCAACCTTCTTCCATTTGATCTGTAACAAATGTTCTCGAATTCGGTCTTTTAGTTTCCTAGAGGTCTGGCCTATATATTGCAGGCCACACCCACATTCGACTAAGTAAACTATGTTCTGATCAGTACATCTTATTGTTTGTTTGATATGGAATATTTCATTGGAAACTTTAGATTTTATTATGTTCGTTTTCTTTCCATGTTTACATGCTTTACAGAAGTAGCATGGATAAAAACCAAATAGTTTTTTACCCAAGATATCTGAAGGGGTCTTTTCTTTCTTCTGTTTGGGTATGCTTGGAGCCAGAATTGATTTTAAATTATTGGCCTTCCTATAGATGAAATTGGGTCGTTCTGTTAGATGTTCGCCCAGAATATCATCATTTTTGAGTAGGTGCCAATGTCTCTTGATTATATCTTCGATTGTTTTTTTCCTTTCTCCATATTGGGTGATGAAAGGGATTTTGAGACCTTCAGATTTTTCTTTATCTGTTTTCATTTTGTACGTTAGAAGGGAGTCTCTTTTTGTGTTACTTACTTCTGTGATGGTCCTGTCTATGAGGGATTCACTGTATCCCCTTTCCAAGAATCTAGTTTTCAGTATTTTCGATTGTTTACCCCACATTTCTTCACTCGAACAATTCTTCCTAATTCTTAATAGTTGCCCTTTTGGGATGTTCGATATCCATTTCTTATGGTGGCAACTTGTGTGGTGGACATAATTGTTGGAGTCTACTTCCTTAAAGTGTGTGGATGTTTCAATCTTCCCATTAATGACTCTAATGTCTAGATCTAGATAGACAATGTGATCTTTACTGATGGAGCTAGTAAATCTAAGATTGGACTGGTTCAAGTTCATTACGTCCAATGTGTGTTTCAAATCATCCTCACTCCCCTTCCAAATAATTAGAAGGTCATCTATATATCTTTTGTATAAGACCAGGTCCGCGCCCGCTGGGCATGATTCCCAGAAGATGGATTCCCATCTGCCCATATACAGATTGGCATAGCTGGGCGCGAACCTGGTCCCCATGGCCGTACCACAAACTTGACGATAGAATTTATTGTCACAATGGAATTAATTGTGTTGAAGGATATAGTCTATCCCATCCAGTATGAACCTCCTCTGTAATTCTGGCATATTTTCATCTTTATTTAAGAAGTGGCTGATAGTTTCAAGTCCTTTCTCATGTGGAATCGAAGTGTATAATGATGTGACATCACTAGTAATCATAATATAGCTGTCATCCCATTCTAAGTCTCTTAATAGATTTAGTACCTCAGTGGAGTCTCTCAGATATGATGTTAAATTTCTGACATATGGTTGTAACTTCTTGTCTATGTATTCTGATAGATTACTCGACATCGATCCTATGCCCGATACTATGGGCCTTCCCGGGGGGTTGACCAAACTTTTATGAATTTTGGGCAAGTGATAGAGGACTGGGATTTTTGGATGCTTCACACTTAGATATCGATATTCTTTATCGTTGAGAATACCCAATCTATTAGCCTCAGTAAGTAAGTCATCAAGCGTTCTTTTATAATCACTTGTGGGGTCAGCTTCCAGAGTTTCATAGGTATCTTTATCTTCTAATATTCTTCTGGATTCCTTCTGATAGTCTGTTCTGTTCATAATCACAATACCCCCGCCTTTATCGGCTGATTTGATGACGATGTCGTTATTTTTCTCCAAATTTGATATGGTGTTAAGTTGCTTGGCATTAAGATTTCTATTATATGCTTTATTGGATTTCAATTTCTTTATGTCATTACACACCATTGTTTTGAATGTCTCTATAGCTGGTCCTTTACAATGAGTAGGGTAAAATTGAGACTTTGGTTTGAGATCGGAGTGTTGGAATTGGTTTTCCATATGGGAGCTTGGTGGAAGAGATAAACTTCTCTCCACTGGTGACTTTAGGAAGTATCTCTTTAAAGTGAGCTTTCTTACAAACTCCTTCGTATTTAAATATGTTTGGAACTTATCCAACCCTCTAGATGGTGCATATGATAGCCCTAATTTCAATATTTCCTTCTCTTCGGCTTCCAAGTTGGTGTTACTTAAATTGAAAACCCCTTTCACCTCTTTCTGGCTTATCTCTTCTTCTATGACCTCTCGATTGCATATTTTTTCTAATGTTGTTTGGACCAAATGGGGTCTGTTCTTATATCTGGCTCCCGACCTTCGTCCCCGGTGTGTCTTCTTTTCACTGGTGTGTCCACATCTTCCAATGTGACCTGTTTCCTTTTTCCCCTTTGTTCCAGCATCGGGGGATTGTGTGGGCTCACCCCTAAAAAAGAAGTTGAAGTGGGAGCTGGAGTCACATCATCTCTGGGTGTGTCCAATGTCCTCCTTACAGTGGGGGTCGCTAGGGGCGAAAACCTATTTGTCGCCTCAACAAAGTTGTTTCTCCTGTCGTAATATTGACCCCTCAGATTTCTTTGTTCATTGTTTGTTATCTGGTCTCTATATTGCCATTCGTAATGTTGATCTCTTCTTATATATTGTTGATTAGACCCTGAATTGTCGTTTCTTTCCTGGAATTCCCCATAGTTGTCTCTCTCTATGAAGGGCTGATGGGGTCTGTTATAATGGCCATTATTACCGCCATAATGTCCTCGTCTTGGTTCATATTGGGATGTCTTGTTGGAATCAAAACTTCCATTGGATCTATGGGAATTATAAGAATTATTATGCCAGTTGTCTCCATACATGTTATTCCTTCTTTGACTACCGTTATTGTTGTAGTGTCTTTGATATCCCATGTTGTTGTGTTGATTCCTTCTTCGATATTCACCTTGATGATCATCCTCATAAGGTCTTCTTTGATAGCCCATGTTATGGTAAGAATTTTTTCTTTGATGATAATTTTGATGGTTGATCGTCATATTGTCCTCTTGGTTGTGGTCTGTTAGATGGATAATTAATTATGTTCCTATGGACTCTAGGTCCTCGTGTGGTATCAATGAGTCTGCCGATAGGATATTCTCTAGGGTAGGTCTCCAACCTCTCTTCTCTATTTAGTACCTGTGTATTCACTGGCTTTGTTCCTGATTCGATTATCATTTGGTCATTTCCGATGTTAACAGGATTGTCAGAACTGTCCTGGATAGCATTAAGATCCCTATTGATTTTCTTGGTCTTTTTTGCAATGGTGTCATCTTTAAGTTTGTTGATTCTCGAATATAGATGCTCTTGTTTCTCCTTAAAGGTCTGGGAGTCTTTAAATAATTCCATATTCTTTTCTTCAACTGTTATTTCGGAGTCTAATTGTGTTAATAATAGCTCCCTATATTTAATAATAAGCCTCATTAGGTCTTGAGAGGCCTCAGTGATAACTTTGTTCCAGTTATCAGTGAACTCCTTCGAGTTCGTGTTGAACGAACAATCTTTAATTATCATCAGACCTTTAGGTACAATGTTTAATTCCAAACATTTGCTTAGGAAAGAGATTTCGATTTTATATTTAGTCTCAGATACTAACAATTTTTCCAAGTTTTTAAAAATGGTGTTGATGTCTGTAACTGTATTGTTACCAGTAACATTGTCCCTATTCAGGGCTATGTTAATATCAGAGCTTACGTCGGCTCTTAAATTTCTAATTGATAAAGACGTTTCCATCTTACTGTTTATTATCCCTGTTTCCAGCTGCTGGTACTTATTAGGTAAAGAAATAAGACTTGAAAAAGACGAAGTAACCAGCGCCCAGGACTGATATCTGCTCACTATAAAGAAGACCCCCTAATAGGTCTAGAAACGGAACAATGGATTAGGATATATAGGAGCGCCAATGGCTTAGATATACCACAGGGAATAAAAAGTCAAAAATGGTCTCCAATAATTTCTATGTTCCAAAATCAACCAAATATTTAATGTAAAACCAATATAATTCTGATCTCCAGAATCATTAAAACACAAAATACATATAGCAAAGCTTAAAATACAATACAATAAATGATTTGAAATGCAACAGATAACAGATCCGGTTGGTTAAACTGGATGACCAATATCTAATGTTCCAGTTTTCTCTTAAAAACCTTCTAGTAGGTACATGATATTGTTAAATACACGTACAAATAAACCTAGTATTCAATGAATAATGTAATATTAGCTCAAATGTTCTTATCGAAGTGATAGGATCACTAATATAGTGATACGAGACCCACTAATAGGTCAACAGTGCATACAAATATTGCAACATTTAAATCATATGATGAACCCCGTGAAAAATCAAAAAATAAGATACAATGTGTTGGATTCCTTAAATTATCAAATAAACCATATTGTGGATTTGCAATAAAAATAAGTAGTGATTGTGGTCTTTAAAATCAATAAATCAAAAAATGAGATAGAGTGATGAGAAAAATGCAGAAAGAATAATATATATAATAACAAAATTAAATGTAAGATCCTACCAATGGAAATTAAAACTAAACTGGTACCAGCTAATACCTCAATTCTCCTGATTAAATCTAGGGCGTTATTATCTTAAAAACAGTAAACAAATAACACGAGCTAAATGAATTACCACAAGCTATATAATTATGACAAGCTATAGAAATATATGAACGACATAAAAATAGAGAGTGTGTATAGTTTGGCCAAAACTAGTCCACAAACTCCTAAAGGTGTGTTTCCACAACTTTAAATAACTTAAAATAATGATAAGACAATAATAGTGTCCTTTGAGAGTCTTTTGATAAATCCTTAAAAGTCTGGTAAAAATCCGGTGAGAGAAATCCTCAATGTGTAGTAGAGTCCCAAGTCCTATTCCTATGTTAAGACAAATACCTGAAAGAAATAGAAAAAAGCGCACTAAACAAACAGCGCTAACGGGTATGGACTATTGGAAATAGTCTTACCATTGAAATCCTGGTCCTGGATATAATGAGCCTCTCCAACTCTGGTGCAAAGTTTCGTCTACGCGTTTCGGCCCTCGTACCGGGCCTTTCTCAAGACATATGGAGGCTACATTAATACTGACCTTATATACTCTTCTATGTGGGCGTTTGTTTGAAAAAATTGCGCCAAATTGGGCGGATGTGGACGGATTGAATCCCGCCGAAAACACGCACTTCCAATAGTGGACCGGAAGTTGGAGCTTGTAATACTTCCGGTTTTTTGTGCTTCCGGTTTCCCGGAGCCATTTTGGAAAAGGGCAAACTCGTTGTGGGCTTACGATATTTTGGAAAACTAATTTTCCATGATAATTAGACAAACTCGGACATCAGATGACCTACTTTAAAATCAAAGTGTGGAATTTATATCTGACTATTTCGATTGGTGTTTGTTAGTGATTACCAATAACGTTAATTCTAAATTTTGTTCATCTAGTTGGGGCTAATATATCCAGGACCTAACATAAGGATTGATTATACAATTTATACAAATCTGTCACTATCACAATTATCCATCTAACAGACCACAACCAAGAGGACAATATGACGACAACCATCAAAATTATCATCAAAGAAAAAATTCTTACCATAACATGGGCTATCAAAGAAGACCTTATGAGGATGATCATCAAGGTGAATATCGAAGAAGGAATCAACACAACAACATGGGATATCAAAGACACTACAACAATAACGGTAGTCAAAGAAGGAATAACATGTATGGAGACAACTGGCATAATAATTCTTATAATTCCCATAGATCCAATGGAAGTTTTGATTCCAACAAGACATCCCAATATGAACCAAGACGAGGACATTATGGCGGTAATAATGGCCATTATAACAGACCCCATCAGCCCTTCATAGAGAGAGACAACTATGGGGAATTCCAGGAAAGAAACGACAATTCAGGGTATTATCAACAATATATAAGAAGAGATCAACATTACGAATGGCAATATAGAGACCAGATAACAAACAATGAACAAAGAAATCTGAGGGGTCAATATTACGACAGGAGAAACAACTTTGTTGAGACGACAAATAGGTTTTCGCCCCTAGCGACCCCCACTGTAAGGAGGACATTGGACACACCCAGAGATGATGTGACTCCAGCTCCCACTTCAACTTCTTTTTTAGGGGTGAGCCCACACAATCCCCCGATGCTGGAACAAAGGGGAAAAAGGAAACAGGTCACATTGGAAGATGTGGACACACCAGTGAAAAGAAGACACACCGGGGACGAAGGTCGGGACCCAGATATAAGAACAGACCCCATTTGGTCCAAACAACATTAGAAAAAATATGCAATCGAGAGGTCATAGAAGAAGAGATAAGCCAGAAAGAGGTGAAAGGGGTTTTCAATTTAAGTAACACCAACTTGGAAGCCGAAGAGAAGAAAATATTGAAATTAGGGCTATCATATGCACCATCTAGAGGGTTGGATAAGTTCCAAACATATTTAAATACGAAGGAGTTTGTAAGAAAGCTCACTTTAAAGAGATACTTCCTAAAGTCACCAGTGGAGAGAAGTTTATCTCTTCCACCAAGCTCCCATATGGAAAACCAATTCCAACACTCCGATCTCAAACCAAAGTCTCAATTTTACCCTACTCATTGTAAAGGACCAGCTATAGAGACATTCGAAACAATGGTGTGTAATGACATAAAGAAATTGAAATCCAATAAAGCATATAATAGAAATCTTAATGCCAAGCAACTTAACACCATATCAAATTTGGAGAAAAATAACGACATCGTCATCAAATCAGCCGATAAAGGCGGGGGGTATTGTGATTATGAACAGAACAGACTATCAGAAGGAATCCAGAAGAATATTAGAAGATAAAGATACCTATGAAACTCTGGAAGCTGACCCCACAAGTGATTATAAAAGAACGCTTGATGACTTACTTACTGAGGCTAATAGATTGGGTATTCTCAACGATAAAGAATATCGATATCTAAGTGTGAAGCATCCAAAAATCCCAGTCCTCTATCACTTGCCCAAAATTCATAAAAGTTTGGTCAACCCCCCGGGAAGGCCCATAGTATCGGGCATAGGATCGATGTCGAGTAATCTATCAGAATACATAGACAAGAAGTTACAACCATATGTCAGAAATTTAACATCATATCTGAGAGACTCCACTGAGGTACTAAATCTATTAAGAGACTTAGAATGGGATGACAGCTATATTATGATTACTAGTGATGTCACATCATTATACACTTCGATTCCACATGAGAAAGGACTTGAAACTATCAGCCACTTCTTAAATAAAGATGAAAATATGCCAGAATTACAGAGGAGGTTCATACTGGATGGGATAGACTATATCCTTCAACACAATTATTTCCATTGTGACAATAAATTCTATCGTCAAGTTTGTGGTACGGCCATGGGGACCAGGTTCGCGCCCAGCTATGCCAATCTGTATATGGGCAGATGGGAATCCATCTTCTGGGAATCATGCCCAGCGGGCGCGGACCTGGTCTTATACAAAAGATATATAGATGACCTTCTAATTATTTGGAAGGGGAGTGAGGATGATTTGAAACACACATTGGACGTAATGAACTTGAACCAGTCCAATCTTAGATTTACTAGCTCCATCAGTCAAGATCACATTGTCTATCTAGATCTAGACATTAGAGTCATTAATGGGAAGATTGAAACATCCACACACTTTAAGGAAGTAGACTCCAACAATTATGTCCACCACACAAGTTGCCACCATAAGAAATGGATATCGAACATCCCAAAAGGGCAACTATTAAGAATTAGGAAGAATTGTTCGAGTGAAGAAATGTGGGGTAAACAATCGAAAATACTGAAAACTAGATTCTTGGAAAGGGGATACAGTGAATCCCTCATAGACAGGACCATCACAGAAGTAAGTAACACAAAAAGAGACTCCCTTCTAACGTACAAAATGAAAACAGATAAAGAAAAATCTGAAGGTCTCAAAATCCCTTTCATCACCCAATATGGAGAAAGGAAAAAAACAATCGAAGATATAATCAAGAGACATTGGCACCTACTCAAAAATGATGATATTCTGGGCAAACATCTAACAGAACGACCCAATTTCATCTATAGGAAGGCCAATAATTTAAAATCAATTCTGGCTCCAAGCATACCCAAACAGAAGAAAGAAAAGACCCCTTCAGATATCTTGGGTAAAAAACTATTTGGTTTTTATCCATGCTACTTCTGTAAAGCATGTAAACATGGAAAGAAAACGAACATAATAAAATCTAAAGTTTCCAATGAAATATTCCATATCAAACAAACAATAAGATGTACTGATCAGAACATAGTTTACTTAGTCGAATGTGGGTGTGGCCTGCAATATATAGGCCAGACCTCTAGGAAACTAAAAGACCGAATTCGAGAACATTTGTTACAGATCAAATGGAAGAAGGTTGATTTACCAATTTACAAACACTTCAAAGAAGTACATGGTGGAAGCGACAAAAGCTTCAAATATATGGGTATATGCAAAATAAACAAGGATTGGAGAGGAGGAGACATGGAATCAAAATTACTAAAAACAGAATCCAAATGGATTTTTAATTTAGACTGTATTCATCCAAAAGGTCTCAATGCCAATTTTGAGATTGTCCATCTGTTTTAAAAAAGCTCCAGTATTTTATTTTATTTTTATCCCTAAAGTGTTTAATATCAACATCACTATAGTCTATCTATTAAGTCATATGTTCTTTGAAGTTAGTGTGCACAATCCCTTAGAAACATACTTTAATTATCTGGTCTAGTCAATCTGACTCAAAATTTGATCGTCTAAAGCCCTTTGAGAAACCACACTTTTATATAAGTCAATGTGATTTTAAGATTTTAAGATTTTATATATATATTTATCTGGTTTGGTCGAGCTGACCCAAGAATTTTAAAGCATTTTGAAATACGTCAATCTTAGACAAGTCTATGTGATTTTATAATTTTATAATTTTGTATATAATTTTATATATAATTCTATATATATTTTTATATAAATATCTAATATAACGATCCCATTAGTGGATACTAGATCACGTATGAGAACATGAGTTCAAAATATTGCTTTTTATATATATGTTATACATTGTGATAGTGACAGATTTGTATAAATTGTATAATCAATCCTTATGTTAGGTCCTGGATATATTAGCCCCAACTAGATGAACAAAATTTAGAATTAACGTTATTGGTAATCACTAACAAACACCAATCGAAATAGTCAGATATAAATTCCACACTTTGATTTTAAAGTAGGTCATCTGATGTCCGAGTTTGTCTAATTATCATGGAAAATTAGTTTTCCAAAATATCGTAAGCCCACAACGAGTTTGCCCTTTTCCAAAATGGCTCCGGGAAACCGGAAGCACAAAAAACCGGAAGTATTACAAGCTCCAACTTCCGGTCCACTATTGGAAGTGCGTGTTTTCGGCGGGATTCAATCCGTCCACATCCGCCCAATTTGGCGCAATTTTTTCAAACAAACGCCCACATAGAAGAGTATATAAGGTCAGTATTAATGTAGCCTCCATATGTCTTGAGAAAGGCCCGGTACGAGGGCCGAAACGCGTAGACGAAACTTTGCACCAGAGTTGGAGAGGCTCATTATATCCAGGACCAGGATTTCAATGGTAAGACTATTTCCAATAGTCCATACCCGTTAGCGCTGTTTGTTTAGTGCGCTTTTTTCTATTTCTTTCAGGTATTTGTCTTAACATAGGAATAGGACTTGGGACTCTACTACACATTGAGGATTTCTCTCACCGGATTTTTACCAGACTTTTAAGGATTTATCAAAAGACTCTCAAAGGACACTATTATTGTCTTATCATTATTTTAAGTTATTTAAAGTTGTGGAAACACACCTTTAGGAGTTTGTGGACTAGTTTTGGCCAAACTATACACACTCTCTATTTTTATGTCGTTCATATATTTCTATAGCTTGTCATAATTATATAGCTTGTGGTAATTCATTTAGCTTGTGTTATTTGTTTACTGTTTTTAAGATAATAACGCCCTAGATTTAATCAGGAGAATTGAGGTATTAGCTGGTACCAGTTTAGTTTTAATTTCCATTGGTAGGATCTTACATTTAATTTTGTTATTATATATATTATTCTTTCTGCATTTTTCTCATCACTCTATCTCATTTTTTGATTTATTGATTTTAAAGACCACAATCACTACTTATTTTTATTGCAAATCCACAATATGGTTTATTTGACAATTTAAGGAATCCAACACATTGTATCTTATTTTTTGATTTTTCACGGGGTTCATCATATGATTTAAATGTTGCAATATTTGTATGCACTGTTGACCTATTAGTGGGTCTCGTATCACTATATTAGTGATCCTATCACTTCGATAAGAACATTTGAGCTAATATTACATTATTCATTGAATACTAGGTTTATTTGTACGTGTATTTAACAATATCATGTACCTACTAGAAGGTTTTTAAGAGAAAACTGGAACATTAGATATTGGTCATCCAGTTTAACCAACCGGATCTGTTATCTGTTGCATTTCAAATCATTTATTGTATTGTATTTTAAGCTTTGCTATATGTATTTTGTGTTTTAATGATTCTGGAGATCAGAATTATATTGGTTTTACATTAAATATTTGGTTGATTTTGGAACATAGAAATTATTGGAGACCATTTTTGACTTTTTATTCCCTGTGGTATATCTAAGCCATTGGCGCTCCTATATATCCTAATCCATTGTTCCGTTTCTAGACCTATTAGGGGGTCTTCTTTATAGTGAGCAGATATCAGTCCTGGGCGCTGGTTACTTCGTCTTTTTCAAGACTTTGAGAAAGGAGTCTTTATGCAGATGAGCTCAAGTGTCCCTTTAGTAAACGGAGTAGAATTGAGGTAACCGTTTACAGTATCAGGTGTCTTATTCAGGTAAGTTCTCAGCCATAGCTATACAGCCCTGCATGATAATAGCCATGCATATCTGAAAAATGTCTCATTCCAGTGCTAGGGGTCCAGTATAGAAACAGTGTGCACCAGCCAACGTGCACTCTTAGGCTGCCAAGCATTGACTTCCTATGCCGGATCAGGATCTTATAGCCCAGACCTGTACTTGGCCAAGGGCAGCAAAGGCATCTGTTGGTGGTGTATAGGCCTCACACGGAGGAGCGTAGCTTCCACAGCACCTGCAGCTACCTGCATGCTCCGCCTCCAACAGGAAGTCAATAGGGAGCTCAAAAGAGATTAGGGGTTAATAGGTATAATGTAGGTAGCGGCAGGGTCCGGGAGCGGCGGTTTAGGGGTTCATATATTTATTATAGTGGCGGCGGGGTCCGGGAGCGGCGGTTTAGGGGTTCATATATTTATTATAGTGGCGGCGGGGTCCGGGAGCGGCGGTTTAGAGGTTCATATATTTATTATAGTTGCGGCGGGGTCCAGGAGCGGTGGTTTAGGAGTTAATAACTTTATTTAGGTGCGGTGGGCTCCGGGAGCAGCGGTTTAGGGGGTAAAACAGTATAGTATAGTGTGGGTGCTTAGTGACAGGCTAGCAAGAAAGCTGCGAATAAGCCGATGAGCAACGAGATCGATGACTGTTAGTTAACAACAGTCCGCTGCTCATCGCACCTTGGTGCGCGGCTTTTTGACAGCTTTCTTGATAAATTTGGCAAATGTATTCAGGTCCGCGGCGGCGATGATAGGCAGGCTTAGGCGAGCGTATTGGGGCCGTCGAACATAAACCTGACTCATGGCAAATATATGCAGGAAAGTAGACAGGTTGATAACTAGAGGCCATTGGCTCCAGCTGCTTGTGTGCCTGCTGCTCCTGCCCCTGCTACTCCTGGCCCTGCTGCTCCTCAGGAGATTCTACCAGAGGATGCAGCAATGCATGAGATGGTGAATCTGGGGAGGCAGTATAGGGCTGATCACCAGGAGTTGCTTGGGGCAATAGGAGTAAATGTCCAGCAACAGGGCAGATCCTAGAGAGGGGCATTGAATTAGATAGGGGCAGAATAGCTTTAGATAGGGAGAGAATACAATAAGATAGGGAGAGGTTAGCATTAAACAGGCACAGGGTACCTATGGAGCAGAGGAAGTCGGAACACAGGGAGAGACCAGACCTGGACAATAGGATCTTCCAGAATAATTTATTGTTATTGATTCAGGGGACCCTGAATCAATTATTAAGGTCTCTATGGGAGAGATCACCTCCGCATTTTCCACCTGCCTCTAAGAAGTCTAAAGAATAGATTTTTATGTAAAACATTTTTGTAAATATATATGAATGTATTATAATATATATATTTATTTTATTTTATTTGTCATATGCATGGAACAAATGCTTATATTTGTTTTTCTTATTTAAAGATTATCATGAATTAAAAGATTTTCTTTAGTTTTGTTATTTGTTTGTTTTGATTTTATTTACATAATCCATTGTTTGAAAATGCTTGTTGTTCAAATTCAATGCATGGGCCAGATATACTTTGATCTGTTTACTAAAGGGTCAATCTGCACCAGAGGTTTTATTGTTGAAAAAAACAGAAAATCCCTTTATTACCCATTCCCCAGTTTTGCATAACCAACACACTTCTATAAATTTTATCAACTTTTGAATTTACTTATATTATTTAATTAGCTTCCTTCTCTTGTCCTTTGCTTAAAAAATTATATAGGTTCTAGCTGCGGATTGTTAGCTGCATATATATATACCGATTGTCATTGGCTTACCCATGTGTTCAGTTAGAAACCAGTATTGCAATTGCTGCTCCTTCAAGAAATGATACCAAGAGAATGAAGCAAATTTGATAGTAGAAGTAAACTGGAAACATTTTTAATAATTTATGTTCTACCTAAATCATGAAAGCAAATCTTTGTGTTTTATGTCCCTTTAATATACTTTTTACCTCTGATTACCTTGTATCTAAGCATCTTCTGACAGCCCTCTGATCACATGACATTTCATTTATTATCTATTGACTTGCATATTAGCCAATTAGTGCAGTGTCTGCCACAAACTACATGCGTGATCACAATGTTATCTATAAGGGTCACAAGAACTATTACTCCCCTGTTGTGAAAAGCAAATAAAACAGCATGTGATAAGAGGCACCCTTCAAGTACTTAGATATTATCATATGAGCCTACCTAGGTTTATCTTTCAAATAAGAATACCAAGAGAACAAAGAAAATTTGATGATAAAGGTAAATAAGAATGTTACTTAAAATTACATGCCGGGGGGGGGGGGGGCGGAGCCAGCTTTGTATCTGAGCAGTCGCATACTGCATCAGCTCCAGACTTATACCGTCAATTTATTGATCCTTGACCGCTCAGTACAGCTCAATATGTAACTGAGATATGACATAGGCTTTAGGGAGATATAATAACTACTCTTCATATAGGAAGCAGCTCGACAAAAAGAGACCTCCGCCACATATCTCTGCGAAAGCAACCGCAGCAGCCCCTTGAGAGCAGCCATCTTGCTAACCACGTGGCGCTCTGGCTATACTTTACTATTTACTCAATTTGAGATCTGGAGAAGCAGCTGCTTAACAGACAGATATGGAGGAATCCTCGATCACCATCCAGACCCTCCTAGAGGACCTAGAGACTAAGATGTACAGCGGATTTGCGGATCTCTCCATGGCTTGCCTTAGCATATCCAATTATTGTAAGCCACTGTGCAGGGAGGCTTCCCCTACATATGGGGGAGTTATAGCACAGTGCGGAACAGGTATGCCGGAGCCACGGGAAGTGATTCCTTACGATCCACAGCAGTTACCTAAGGGTAACATCATAAAACTGTTGGAGCCTGATTATCACACACCTAGAGAACTGGTGATGATGACGATTAGCCCATATGGTGCGACAGGTCGGTCAGTAAGTGGTCAGAACATGGCGATTACAACTGTGAGGACAGTGCTCTCTTGTACACCTCAAAACATATTGGACAGGTAACTCCCTCAGAAGGCACAAAAGCTAGGATTTTCTGCACTATTTTCTCCCTTGAAAACATGGGATCTGCAGAAGATTGTATATCGGTTTGTACTAAGAGCCACAGTGACCCTTTTAGTGCTAATTTGAAAGCCGGAGTGGGTTAAACTTGTTGTACTTTTACTCAGCAACCCAGACTTTATGCCACAATCATACCTTGGGTTTTCAGAATGTCCCCTTACCTTCTCTGTACAGATACTTTATTATGTTTTTACTTAAGTGACTGAGTCCTGGAGGAAGACCCTAAAGTCTGAGGATACTCTAAAAAATGTTAAGCCCTACAATAAGTCGTTCAATGGTTAACCTTCTTCTTTTGCTCTAGTTCTATTTGGTTCCTCATTATTAGTTATATACCAGGGGCAGATTAATACAGATCTATGCACCTTTGTAAAATATTTTACTTGCCTATTGTATTTCAACAAATGACTGGATTTAACATACTGTATATGTTATATATTTTGGCTTGGTTTATATATCTCAAGGCTTATTTTCTCTTAGGGGCTAATTAGAGAAACCACGTGTAATGGATTTGTTCCCTGTACTATTATACAATATATAGTGAGGTTCCAGGGCAAATAGTTTTTATTATGTACTATACAATGAGATACTTCTCAGCTATGAATTTTTCAGAGATATTTAATAAAATTGGAACAGTCGGTTTGCCATACCACATATGCCCACAGAAAATAGGGGTTGGATAATCAACTATCTATCTCCATCTGAAAGTTAAGGGTGATCCTAAAAATAGTAACATTGTCATACGGTATATTCTTCAGTTCTAATTTATGTTTATTTCCTCAGTTGTGTATTTGTCCTATTTCCTAACATCTTTCTTACCACACTGGGACACTCAGCTACCTGTGGTGCATATACTAAATAGGGCGAATTTCCTGGGCACTGCTAAAAGCAGAGGTATATATGTGCTGCTGAGGTGTCGAGGTCAGCTATCCGATTTAAGAATGGGATTTTTCAGATCCAAAAGTGCCTTTGAGGTCTCTACCTACTCTAACTTATTGCATATTCCAATACAATATGAACCCAAACCGTTCTGTATGGGACAGGTTAAAAATGGTCATTTAAGCAGAGTCCTCAAGCTCCACACTTATAAGATGGACTCTTTACATGAATACATATTTCCTTGTTCCCCCTCAGCAGGCGGGGGAGAGCGAGGATCCTAAGTAGCAACTCATAATAATATCAACTAGCCTATCTCATAATATATAACATACAGTAGATGTAGGGAGAGCTATATCTGTAGGGTCTTTTCTGACCATCAATACGATAGCCCAGATACACATATAAATGTGGATGTAAACTTCCTTTACAGTTGTATTTACAATACCCCATATAATATTTCCTTTGTCTGGCAATAAGAGTCTCATCCCAAATTTTATTGTTAGTGATTAGGAGCATATAGTCGACCCAGCAATGATGAGAGGTATTAATCTTGGGTATATACACTAAGAGAGACTATAACCCAGCTAAGTGACAGCTGTATACTGTTATAAGGACCTTCATTTGTAGGTGAAAGTGCCATTAAGCTATATCATTAGAGGAATTTTGCGTAGTATGCTAGTGTCTAGTTTATAGTCAGACCATATATCTCACAGAGGAAAGCATTTGATAGGTGCCCCCAGGTTTTTCTTTTTCCTGATGCCATGTCTAAGCTGCTCCTATATTTTATATATCGTTCTCATATACACTGAGATTTCACTTCAATATGAACCCCTCCCCCCACAACAGTGGATATTCTAACACATTAAGCAGTGTTTACCCGCTGATAAACTCTTTCAGATTTCATATAAGTTTATATGTTATTGCTATTGTTCAATTTATTATTACTATTACCATTTAACTTAATAAAGAAGATTTATTTTAATATCGTTTTTTTAAAGATATGTTTTAACAAACTTGTAAAGTCAATAGTTGCAAGATAGCCAAAATAAACATATTTTGGTCAAATTCAATAAACAAAAATAACATTACAAACTAGACTCCCCTTGCATCATTTTTCTCTAAGGGTGCAAAATGATCGTCATACTCAGGGACATACAAGTTCTCAAAATCTATATTTGGCATGGTAATGGCAATGTTGTGAAGCATGCAACATATGAGGAAGATGAGTGAGACTTTTTTGGGGGGCATATTAAAGGACTCCACCGGAGCTTTCCAAACAGTGTAAACGACTCTTCAATACCCCAAATGTGCGCTCTATTATACATCTTGTGGAAATGTGAACCAAAATCAATATTTAAGATCCCAATCAAAAAAGAGAAGGACACAACTTAAAATAGTAACTAAAAAGTGATAAAGTGTTGCTAACACAATTGAATAGCTATTATATATGTGTCGAATATATGTCAGATGTAGCAATAATAGTGACTCATCAGTGATAAAATGGCATAGACAATACTGAATAAAGTAATACTTTTTTTTATTAAATATATAAAAATATATTATATGATTTTAACACAAAAAATTAATAAAAGTAAAACAACAATTAAAAAACAGCAATTAGAAAACAGCAAATAAAATACGTTGATCAGGCATATTAAATGCTATGTGTGCAGTATCCAAAGATGATCCTATAATCTTATAAACATAAACATTCACAATCACAGTCACATGCAATATAAACAGAAGGGTCCGGTTACAGTCACTGGGAATCCAAACAACGGCAAGTTTTCCCTTGGAGTCAGGAGAAGCTGAAATGAGAATGATCCCAAATCAAAAGCAGAAAGAGAACCACATATAAGGTGTACACTTTTACTTACACCGGAATGATTCTCTGAAGTTGAAGATTTTCCTTTTTCTGTCAATTACATGTGATTATAATATTTTTATTTTACATTTTCTTTTGATACGGAACGTGCACATCAGATCTCAGAGGAACTGACAATTGCTCTGAGGGAGATGCGAGAAAATATATGTGAGCAATCTGAGGAGTTTTTGGGAGACATCCTGTCTCAATAATCTGAGGAGCAGGAAAGCTCCCAAGAAACAATGGCCTCTAGTTATCAAGCCGTCAACCTCAAATACGCTGGAATTCCGCAGCGTATTTGTGGCGAGGCTGATTCGCCATAGTTATGTAGTGAATGTAGTCCAGCGCTAGATTAGCACGGGTAGAGTATTTAGTTAAATTCTATAATTCGAATATATTGTATTTTGTGATTGGATAAATGTTTAATGTATGTACTGCAATGTTGTTATTATATATTTATTGTAGGTAATCCTAAGTATTTATCAAATTCAGTTAATAAAAAGATATAAACAGGTATATACAACTGATATATATAAACTTGTTGTCTAATGTGAACTTCTTATCTATATATATAAAAACTAATAAAACATTTGTATAATTAGACAGAAATTTAATAACTTGTTAAAAGCATACATAAAATAAAAAAATCCAATTTCTGGACATTATCATTTGTTACACTATATAACAGGTACCTGATTATCAAATAGCGGAAATATATACTACAGTTATTCAATTGTTTTCTCTGATGAAATCGATGTTATAAGGGAGACGTCCCTTTTTATTTTATGTATGCTTTTAACAAGTTATTAAATTTCTGTCTAATTATACAAATGTTTTATTAGTTTTTATATATATAGATAAGAAGTTCACATTAGACAACAAGTTTATATATATCAGTTGTATATACCTGTTTATATCTTTTTATTAACTGAATTTGATAAATACTTAGGATTACCTACAATAAATATATAATAACAACATTGCAGTACATACATTAAACATTTATCCAATCACAAAATACAATATATTCGAATTATAGAATTTAACTAAATACTCTACCCGTGCTAATCTAGCGCTGGACTACATTCACTACATATCAACCACTGTTTTCTTAGAGGGGAATACATTAGTCTAGCAGGGTCAATTCTCCAGCGCCTCATCTTTCTCACTACCAGTTTGATTCGCCATAGTTATCAAGCCCTATAGACCGGCAAAAGTAGAATCTAGTGACATAACATACGATCCGCCGGACTCAGTCCAACACAGATCAATGGTTACGTCACTCCAGATGTTCCGAACGCAAGTTCGGCACTATCTGACAACTTTTGCTAGTTATCAAAGAACAACCAGGTACGCTCGCCACTATTCCGGCCCAGCGTACCTGGTGTTCAATCCGCCGCCCTGGAGGTGGCGGATCCCATAGGAATCAATGGGAGTCTGACAGCAGCGAGAGCTCATGTTCGCTGCTGCCCGATATCCCATTGATTCCTATGGGAAGTGTCTGCACTTAAAACCCTAACATGTACCCTGATACACATATAAACACCCCTAATCTGCCCCCTACACTGCCGCAACCTACTTTATACTTATTAACCCCTAAACCGCCGCCCGCCACCTACATTATACGTATTAACCCCTAAACCGCCGCTCCCGAACCCCGCCGCAACTATAGTAAATGTATTAACCCCTAAACCGCCGTTACTGGACCCCGCCGCCACCTACATTATACCTATTAGCCCCTAATCTGCCGCCCCCTATACCGCCGCCATCTACATAAAGTTATTAACCCCTATCCTGCCGATCCCGGCCCCCGCCGCAAATAAAATAATTGTTTAACCCCTAAACCGCCGCTCCTGGAGCCCGCCGCCACCTACATTATATTTATGAACCCCTATCCTGCCCCCCTACACCGCCGCCACTATATTAAATGATAATAGTTACATTGTAGCCATCTTAGGATTTATATTTATTTTACAGGCAACTTTGTATTTATTTTAGCTAGGTAGAATAGTTATTAAATAGTTATTAACTATTTAATAACTACCTAGCTAAAATAAGTAAAAAATTACCTGTAAAATAAACCCTAACCTAAGTTACAATTACACCTAACACTATACTACCATTAAATAAATTAAATTAATTAAATACAATTACCTACAATTAAATTAAAATAACTAAAATTAACTAGTACAAAAACAAATGACTGGATTTAACATACTGTATATGTCATATATTTTGGCTTGGTTTATATATCTCAAGGCTTATTCTCTCTTAGGGGCTAACTAGAGAAACCACGTGTAATGGATTTGTTCCCTGTACTATTATACAAAATATAGTGAGGTTCCAGGTCAAATAGTTTTTATTATGTACTATACTATGAGATACTTCTCAGCTACAAATATTTCAGAGATATTTAATAAAATTGGAACAGTCGGTTTGCATACCACATATGCCCACAGAAAATAGGGGTTGGATAATCAACTATCTATCTCCATCTGAAAGTTAAGGGTGATCCTAAATATAGTACCTTTGTCATACGGTATATTCTTCAGTTCTCATTTATGTTTATTTCCTCAGTTGTGTATTTGTTCTATTTCCTAATATCTTTCTTACCACACTGGGACACTCAGCTACCTGTGGTGCATATACTAAATAGGGTGAATTTCCTGGGCACTGCTAAAAGCAGAGGTATATATGTGCTGCTGAGGTGTCGAGATCAGCTATCTGATTTAAGAATGGGATTTTTCAGATCCAAAGTACATTTGAGGTCTCTACCTACTCTAACTTCTTGCATATTCCAACACAATATGCACCCAAACCAGTTCTGTATGGGACAGGTTAAAAATGGTCATTTAAGCAGAGTCCTCAAGCTCCACACTTATAAGATGGACTCTATAAAATAATTAGTTCAATGTATATATGTAGTAACACGTCCTTTTTGGTGGTCTATATGCCCTCTTACTATTGTGTGGCACACTATATGGAACTAAGCTGTTTTGACTGCTATCCTTGAATTTTGAAACTTAAGATATGTTTGTGGATGTCTCTCTAATGGTTATTTCCATGAAGACATATTTCCTTGTTTTCCCTCAGCAGGCGGGGGAGAGCGAGGATCCTCAGTAGCAACTCATAATAATATCAACTAGCCTATCTCATAATATATAACATAGATGTAGGGAGGGCTATATCTGTAGGGTCTTTTCCGACCATCAATACGATAGCCCAGATACACATATAAATGTGGATGTAAACTTCCTTTACAGTTGTATTTACAATACCCCATATAATATTTCCTTTGTCTGGCAATAAGAGTCTCACCCCAAATTTTATTGTTAGTGATTAGGAGCATATAGTCGATCCAGCAATGATGAGAGGTATTAATCTTGAGTATATACACTAAGAGAGACTATAACCCAGCTAAGTGACAGCTGTATACTGTTATAAGGACCTTCATTTGTAGGTGAAAGTGCCATTAAGCTATATCATTAGAGGAATTTTGCGTAGTATGCTAGTGTCTAGTTTATAGTCAGACCATATATCTCACAGAGGAAAGCATTTGATAGGTGCCCCCAGGTTTTTCTTTTTCCTGATGCCATGTCTAAGCTGCTCCTATATTTTATATATCGTTCTCATATACACTGAGATTTCACTTCAATATGAACCCCTCCCCCCCCCACAACAGTGGATATTCTAACACATTAAGCAGTGTTTACCCGCTGATAAACTCTTTCAGATTTCATATACGTTTATATGTTATTGCTATTGTTCAATTTATTATTACTATTACCATTTAACTTAATAAAGAAGATTTATTTTAATATAGTTTTTTTAAAGATATGTTTTAACAAACTTGTAAAGTCAATAGTTGCAAGATAGCCAAAATATTTTGGTCAAATTCAATAAACAAAAATAACATTACAAACTAGACTCCCCTTGCATCATTTTTCTCTAAGGGTGCAAAATGATCGTCATACTCAGGGACATACAAGTTCTCAAAATCTATATTTGGCATGGTAATGGCAATGTTGTGAAGCATGCAACATATGAGGAAGATGAGTGAGATTTTTTGGGGGGCATATTGAAGGACTCCACCGGAGCTTTCCAAACAGTGGAAACGGCTCTTCAATACCCCAAATGTGCGCTCTATTATACATCTTGTGGAAATCTGAACCAAAATCAATATTTAAGATCCCAATCAAAAAAGAGAAGGATACAGCTTAAAATAGTAACTAAAAAGTGATAAAGTGTTGCTAACACAATTGAATAGCTATTATATATGTGTCGAATATATGTCAGATGTAGCAATAATAGTGACTCATCAGTGATAAAATGGCCTAGACAATACTGAATAAAGTAATACTTTTTTTAATTAAATATATAAAAATATATTATATGATTTTAACACAAAAAATAAATAAAAGCAAAACAACAATTAAAAAACAGCAAATAGAAAAAAGCAAATAAAATACGTTGATCAGGCATATTAAATGCTAATGTGTGCAGTATCCAAAGATGATCCTATAATCTTATAAACATAAACATTCACAATCACATGCGATAGAAGGGTCCGGTTACAGTCACTGGGAATCCAAACAACGGCAAGTTTTCCCTTGGAGTCAGGAGAAGCTGAAATGAGAATGATCCCAAATCAAAAGCAAAAAGAGAACCACATTTAAGGTGTACACTTTTACTTACACCGGAATGATTCTCTGAAGTTGAAGATTTTCCATTTTCTGTCAACAAAGAATTTGAGCTGAGTCCCTCTGTGAGCCATAATAGTACCGGAGATTCCCTTTTTCTTTTAGGATCAATACCGGCTAAAACAACTTGCTCTGGGGATCCAGCAAACAACAGAAGCCAGTCTGGAACACGTGGATACCAGCTGGTGGGCGGAGCAACGCATTTCAGCCCGTACAGGGCCTTTGTCAAGCTCCAGATGGTAACATAAACAGGACTTTTAAACCAAATCACTTGTTTTAATTGGTTCCTGCAAAGGGGTGCGTCTTACACATACAGAGACAATTCAATACTAAATATGTGAGAATCATAACAGATGCACAAAATAACTAGCACAATTTGCAATAATATTTTGACAACAATAATAAGCCGCAACTGACTATTAAAGGAATAAATAATATTAAAGGAAATGTGAACCTCATTATAGCGCATTGTGAAACATGCAACATATGAGGAAGATGAGTGAGACTTTTTGGGGGACATAATGAAGGACTCCACCGGAGCTTTCCAAACAGTGGAAACTGCTCCTCAATACCCCAAATGTGCGCTCTATAATACATCTTGTGGAAATGTGAGCCTCATTATAGCGCACTTGTTCTGCAGTAGTGGGATTATAGATGAATATATAGAATCGCCTGCGTAAAAGAAATAGACAATTGATTTTAGCAATATGAATGCATTAATCCTATAATATACATATATGAATATTTATAAGCGATATTTACTTAGTAGAATCCCCTCTGGCATTTGTTCCTCCTGAAACCGATTGTATATGACCGAATTCCTGAGGATGAATGAGTTGTGGCTTGTACCAGGGAGTCCAGAGCAGACGCTCATGATTCTTTGTTGGGCATCACAGATAAGAACCACCTTCAAATGACAGAGAAGGTTGCCTGGCTCACAAAAAAACGACTAGACTCGTCACAGCTTGGAAGGATCCAGTTGCCAGGAAATATAGGACAGACAGTAATTTGCCATCCCAGGGATTGCCGAGTCCTCGCTGTGAGTGGTTCCAGAGAGTCTTTAATTTCCAGATAGAATCTCTCTATAGAAACCCTATTAAACCAGAATCTATGGCTCCCCTCTCTATCACTTAGGGCATGGAGGCCAATTCTAGGTAAGAATACCCTTTGTACTCTTAGGCGTCTTTGTTGATGCTCTGCAGCTTGAATCATCAACCACCTTGTTCTGCATCGATGCAGGACCACAAAATGAATCATATTCATGATCTCCATCGTTCAGAACTATCTCACAATACAAACTGTATATAACTGAACTATTCTGTGTTGTTAGCAACATCCTTTTATAATGCCAAGTTCACAGCTATAAATGCAGGTGGACGCGCCATATTAATTGCTGCAATTAAAGTAATTACTTCTGTGCCACACATAACTATTTAAGTATAGTCCAGTTTATGACTTTGTGGGGTTTTATAAAGAGTTTGAATACTGCATCGTGGAAGGAGCAGAAATCTGTTTGTTAAAAGTTTGGTGATTGATTCTGGTCATTGATATGTCTGTTAATGTAATCTGTACCTTTATTGAAATGCTAACATCCATATGACTTAGAATATCAATTGTATATATATATATATATATATATATATATATATATATATATATATATATATATATATATATATATATATATATATATTGTTTCAATATATTTTTATTAAGGCTTATGCACAAAATTACAAACAATGAAGATTTGGCAGTACAAACATTCATCTCTACATAATAAACTGGATGTCAGCTTTTTTTTCCCTCCAAATAAAGAAAAGTTATGAATTCCATATGTATATATAGGGTCACAGATAATAACACAAAACTAGTATACATAAATATATAGCGAAATGGAGGATGATGCAAGAAGTCAAACGGAAATATGATACTGCCCAGGTAACCTTGATTTGTTTAGTTTTTAAGGGAATGGAAATCTTATCTTTTCTCCCTAATATAGGATAAAAAAGTAAATTAGAAAAAGTTATACCCCATGTAAAAGATAATGGTCACTCATTATATATCAGTGTGGGGAATTTATAGGGGGTATGTAACAAATAGTAAGCATATAGAGTCAGTCTTGGACCCTCAGTAATATGTTATATGACAAAACCTAAAGATGAAAAGCAAGTTAACTAGTAAACAATATGACACACAAGATTACAGTCATAAATATTGATATATGTATATCAATAATTTCAACAGTATAAGGTAAGAATTCTATAGGACATATTTTCCTACGCTTACATTGTAAGCTCTATGGGGGGAGGGGCGCATAAATGTTTGGGTTAAGTAATCTAATGGAGACAACACTGGCCAAGTTTAGGAAATTTCTCGCCAATAACTATGAAGCGTGTAGATTTAAATGTCTAGCTTCAGTTTACAATGTTTGTGTAGCTAACAAAGAACAGGATCCAATACTACATGTTGAATCCCCTACAGTATAAGGAGAATGTATATAACTCAAAAAGCAAAACACATATTGTCAAAGCAAACAATTGCCACAAACCTTAATTATCATAGACGACTTAATTAACAGGGAGACATTGTGCATAGAAAAAGAGAATTGTTGCATCTAGTATCGAATTGCAGATGTGCTATAAAATAATCCTACACTTTAAAATAGAACAAAGGAACCCATACATTTTCAATATCAAGTGATATAGAAGGTTTATGTAGGTATAGGGTGAAGATGTAGTTATAGTATAGTGAAAGTGGCATATGTTATCCATGTTCCCATGTATTTAGACCTTATCCCCCGGGTATGAGCCCTATAACCAGGAGACAGGTGAATTAGCAATATTAGTAGTCATCTTAACAGGATTCTCATTAATCATGGTGTAGTTCACAGTATATAATATAGCAGATGGTTAGGTAGGTATATAATATAGCAGATGGTAGGTATAATAGGTATCCTCTTTTCTCCTATTGTATAGTATTGTAGTCAAACAAATTGTTAAGAAGCATACTACGGTAGCATATAACATTAAACTAGCGGTAGTGTCTTGCCCATTTTGGGGTATTGTTTAGCTCCACTTGTTATATGATCAATGTTCCAGGAGTGACAATTGATAACTTATGGGGGGGGGGGTAATAAAGTCAGCCACAGTGTAAAGGATTCACTACTTTATAAGGCAGTACTATTTCTCAAAGGGGGTTATCTTCATCATGAATTGCGCAATCATCAAATGGGGACTGCTTAATTGCTGTGTACAATGCACATTGCATTTGAGCTCACAGTATGTATGGAGTTAAACAGTGTAATGTCAGTCAATACATTTTATCTGAAGTTTTTTTTTTTTTTTTTTAATTTTGCTTCAACCACTAGCACAATCAGCATTGTACTTGAGAAGAGGCACTGGCTTAACACTGTGTTGGGGTTTAGAGGAAAAGTATTCAATTGCTGACTGCCGCTCACCCTATTAGCAATTTAGCACATTTAACAGAACAGTGAGTCACAAGAATATTACGAAATCTTTCTTATTAAGAGTTCAATATTATTACAGGCCCATTGTGGAGGGTGGTATATTATAGAGGGTGGTATATTATAGAGGGTGGTATATTATAGAGGGTGGTATATTATAGAGGGTGGTATATTATAGAATATTGATCCAGTTTTAAAAGCTCAATATATATTTAACACAGCAAGCAAGCGTTACAGGCCGACTTACAATGTGATCTGCAATGTAAGCACCCGGCTCCTTCCATTAATGCAGTTTTGTTTGGGCTCATACCGGCTCCTCTCACATGATCATCACTAACCTCAGTCTGTAGTTACGGTCACGTGATTGGTATTCCGGTGTGTGACGCTCTTACTCACTGTGAGCTCAGTCCTGCTTCTGATTTCAAACTTCACTTCTCAAGTGAAAACACTGGACCGCTCACCGGACTTAAAACTCAAATAATGTTAAACTTATTTGAGTTTTAAGTCCAGTGAGTGGTCCAGTGTTTTCACTTGAGGATTAACAAGATTATCTAACCTCAGAACAAGCCCGCTGCCCGCCCCTTCAAAAGCTAGTGCTGCTCTTAGTTTTGTGCAAGCTAGTTAGGGCAGCAGGCTGTGAGCAGAGGCATGGTTACTGTTTGGAATTGTGTTTTAACAGGATACCCGCACGGCCCCTCAGCTGCCAGTGTTGTGCTAGTTGAATAAGCTGGACAGTCATCAAAATTTTGATATCTAGTCTACAAAGGGTGCAAAAAGTGCTGCCTCCCAAAATCTGCCGCTCTAGGCTCGTGCCTTGTTTGCCTAGGCCATAATATGCCCCTGGCATGTCTGTATCAAAACTGTACAAGATATGTATAAAAAGGTGCATAAACATATTAAGCTGCTAAATATGAAACAAACAAAACCTGGCAAAACAGTATAAACAGGTTAATATGCTGAACATCATCAAGTATATCTCCTCCTTTAAATTTTAGCCATACCATAGCATATAGTGTATATAGATGAGTAAATATTGAACAATATCAATAGTTCTATGGATGTTTCAATGAAACAATTATATACTATAAGCTAGAGCTATATATCTTACATTGATAATAGAAACAGGGTAAATGGTTACTTAAGATGTAAGACTATGAAAACATATATTAAATATTTGTAGCCATAAACAAGTATTTTTCAACTGCATAATATCCTCAAGTCCATAGACCATCAAGTATTGACCAAAAAGTCAAGATAGCAGTGTTTGAATTGTAATAAATCAGCTGAAAACTAAACTTATTGAAAAAAAAAAACTTGGAGACAGGAGAGCATTTACATATCCTAACTAGTTATTGGGCCACTTAACAGGTGGAACACATTTACATAGAAATATGTAATGAGGAACAGATATCACAGCTATGGTGTTTATAACAATAGATAGTTGGCTTATAGGAAAATAACAAAGACCCCAGAGCTTCTGGTTCAATTGCCATCATTAGTGAATGGTATATTCAATGCAGGAGAGAATTATTTACATTAAAAGCCCTTGAGAAAAAATAGGAAAAGGGAAACAAAAATGAAATGCAAATTTAGCAAAGCAGAGGTATCTGGTTTAAGTGGTAAAATGTTATGGCAGTTCATAACAGTTCTACATATTTCAGTTTCAGGTAAACTGCTGCCGATTATGTACTTTAGGGAAGTTCAGCCTATTCCAGCTTTAAGCTAAATGTGTGCAGTAGGTTGACTAACTTTGGGGTCTTGTGAGGCTGTATCAATAATCTGGATCATGGAGCATAGTTCTAATTTCATTGTTTTTTCCAATCTGCTGCTTTCAATGTCAGGTTCCTGCAGTCTAAGAAGAAGTTGCCAATCTTTTGTGGAACCTTTTTTATGGATCCTCGCATTGCCTTGGTGCTTCGATGAGGTTATCTCAGGGTGATCACTGACTCTGTTGAGCTCTGCTTGATCATGGTCAACCGATCATGCACTGTTGCCTGGAAATATGATCTGCACTGCGCAGGAGGTCTCCACTACACACAAGGCATGACCTGTTATTATCAAGTTCCCTAGGGTATCTGGACACTCCAGCAGCTTCAGCAGTGGGTTTTTACTAGAACGTACTCGCCGCCATTTCTGAGTAGCAGCGGATGCCAAATCCGTTAATGTAGGTAAGGGCACGCTGCATGGCAAGTTTGCAACATCCGGATCAGGAGCCTGCTTCACTTTCGGATCACATCTAGTGGTAGTCAGTTGCATAGGGATCTATACAGAAGGTAGAATTTCACCGAGTTCTCTTCTGAAGTCCCGAAAATATATAGACAGTTGGTCTTGTTCCCATATATCTACCACCGTCAGCATGTTACATCCATTGCTGCTGGGTACCAAAGTAGTCATTGTGTAGAATGAGTAATGATCTGGTTAGAAATTCTACAGCACAAATGGCTGGGTAGCCTGACTTATCAGGGAAATAGGAGAGGGCAGATGAAGATCCGGGCCACTACTAGGCCTCTGTTGCGTACTTCATCTTTTCAGGTCTGCAGGGCATACATTTTACACCAGAGTTATACTCTCCTGTTCCTCAGGACCTACTCCATATCTTTTATTTGAAGAAGAGCTTGGATTGTGAAATTAGTGGGGGATAAACAATGGAGTTATCTGTCCCAGTATTCAGCCGCAGTTAAAAGGCAGCCATCTTGGTCGGTGGTCAAACAACCCCCAATTTTATATATATTTTAAATTTGTTTTATTATAGTGGAGGTAACTCATCGTATGGAACCAACTCCAGGTTGACATGTTCACCATCTGTAAATGCAGGTGGACACTCCATATTAATTGCTGCAATTAAAGTAATTACTTCTGCGCCACACATTACTATTTAAGTATAGCCCAGTTTATGACTTTGTAAAGGTTTTATAAGGAGTTTGATTACATGCGTCGTGAAAGGAGCAGAAGGTTGTTTTTTTAAAAGGTTGGTGATTGATTCTGGTCATTGATATGCAGAAAAAAGTGGGGGGGGTTGGGATAGCGCTATAACTAATTTAGAGATAAAAAAGGGGCACAAATAATTAATCCACTATATAGTGTAAAAAATGAACGTTAAATAAAAAATAAATGAATGAATATAATGAACGATTTATACTAAATGATGGAAATAAATAAATGAGGTAATTCAAATGAGCGATAAGAAAAGCCCAAATATAACTGGGGACATATAAGTCAACAAATATATTCAAGTGCTCTTAGCATCGATAGGTGATCAACACCATTAAACAACCAATAAGGTTTCAGCCACCAGGGGCCTTTATCAAGATCTTGATAAAGGCCCCTGGCGGCTGAAACGCGTAGAATTTGCCTACTTTTTGGATACATACTATTCCCACCTCGGTGTGGTCACGTCAGTAGATAGGACAGGTACATTGAGCAGTCACGAAAATACATTCTGAGCTGTCTCTGCATGTGTAATTCCTGTCCCAGGACCTACTGTTACGGACCCACCCTATGTAACATTTCTATATTCTATATACCTGTTTAATGCAAAGTCTTTGAAAATTCAATTGGAAATGAGAGGTTTCACTCCTGAACTATAACCCGGATCTGTTACCAACACAGAGAGGATTACTGCTTTAACCGCCTGCGTGGACTGCTGACCCCAACACAGAGAGGTTCACTACCCTAACCGCTTGTGGAGAAGGCTAAAAAGCTATTCAACCTGCTGGACAGAGCCCAAAAAAACACAGATCCACGGAGAGGATATCACCTTTTCAAATCAGGTTTTATCTGCCACTTTCATTCACAAAAAACATCCGAACTGTGAAAAGATACTGTTGCGATAATAAAAGGATACAGGTTTTCAATTCAAAAGATACGGTATCCATTTGATATAAATGTTGAGTACTTTGTTTATAGAATCAGTTATATTTTAGCCTAATTTTATATGCACTTTTTGACATTGTTATATTATGCATATTATTTACTATTTGTTTTTATTTTGATGCCGGCATCCCCCCTTTTTTATCATATATCAGTTTATATATACCACTTTGAATATTTTATCTATTCAATTAATTGTCATTTAATAAATTTAATTTGTTTGATACTTTATACCTCCTTGTAATTTATACGCATCAACTGATAATATGCACGCTTCACTGGCCTTATTGGTTGTTTAACGGTGTTGATCACCTATCGATGCTAAGAGCACTTGAATATATTTGTTGCCTTATATGTCCCCAGTTATATTTGGGCTTTTCTTATCGTTCATTTGAATTACCTCATTTATTTATTTCCATCATTTAGTATAAATCGTTCATTATATTCATTCATTTCTTTTTTATTTAACAGCCTTTTTTTTACACTAATATAGTGGATTAATTATTTGTGCCCCTTTTTTATCTCTAAGCTAGTTATAGCGAAATCCCAACCCCCCCCCCCCTTTTTTCTGCTTTGTAATAGGTAAACCCTTGAGGTTGGTTCACCTAATCTGGGATTAGCTTAATAGAGATAGAGTGTTGTATTTTATTATCACCCTTCACACTCATCTGGTCATTGATATGTCTGTTAATGTAATCTGTACTTTTATTGAAATGCTAACATCCATAGGACTTGGAATATCAATTTTATATATATTTTAAATTTGTTTTATTATAGTGGAGGTAACTCATCGTATGGAACCACCTCCAAGTTTACAAGTTCACCAGCTGTAAATGCAGATGGACGCGCCATATTAATTGCTGCAATTAAAGTATTTACTTCTGCATCACACATTACTATTTAAGTATAGACCAATTTTTGATTTTGTGGGTTTCTGTAAGGAGTTTGATTACATGTGTCGTGAAAGGAGCAGAAGGTTGTTTTTTTAAAAGGCTGGTGATTGATTCTGGTCATTGATATGTCTGTTCATGTAATCTGTACTTTTATTGAAATGCTAACATCCCTATGACAATTTTGTTTATAAACATTCCCAAACATGATTTACAAAGAGTATCCTATTTTAATCAACTTTCTAGTTGACTTTTATGATCTAATATGCTTCATTCTCTTGATATCCTTTGCTGAAAGATGTCTAGGAATCAGGGTGTGCCGTAAACATAATATTTTCAGACATTTATTACTGTACCATGAGACCTGCAATTAACCATATTGATATGTTTATGTACACATAAGATCAGAGAGACATGAAACATTTTTATTATACTTCATGATTCAGATTGTTCATTAATTTCCTCATTCCGCGTCCAAAAAGTATTGCAAACATTTCTGTGTTTTCAGACTCCCATTGATTTCTATGGCATTTGCAGCCTCAGAGGGGGTGGTTTGAAGGATAGGTACACTGTGTTGGAATAGAAGCAACATACATGTTGAATGTTTGATAAATTGGTGAGAGGGTCAAATAGAGTAAAATGTGAAAGCGGATCATCAGTAATACGCTCAAATGTGAAGGCGGATGATCAGTATTATGCTCGAATAACGCAAGCAACGATTTGAATAGGATTGATCTCGCTGGAGCATATAGTATGTCGAACATTTCAACATTGATGCTATGTTAACTACGGCGGATCAACTTGGCGTCTAATTTGACGCGGAATTCCAGCGCAACAGTTAAAGCTTTATTAAACCGTCCCGAAAGGATTAAAAAAAGACAAAAGTATCAACATAGAATAATAAGAAATCAGAAAAAGTTGATCAAATTAATAAGAAAAATAAATAAATAAAATCAAGCATGAAAAAAAGAAAAATAAGAGAAAATAAAAAGAATAGAAAAATAAATGAAATAAAATGAAAATGTAAAGACATTAGAAAAATCATAATGTATTGTTCATAAAAAATGTAACAATTTAACAATATTTTCTTGAAAAAAATATTTGTCTTTAGATAGGAGTATTTTATATATGCACATATACCATCCTTTCACCTCAGTGAAGTATGTAACGCCTTGATTACGAGTTCTGCGTTAGCCTTAAAAAGCAGCGTTAAGGGGTCCTAACGCTGCTTTTTAATGCCCACTGGTATTACGAGTATGGCAGGTACAGGTGTACCGCTCACTTTTCTTCCGCGACTTTTGCCTACCGCAAATCCCCTTACGTCAATTGCGTATCCTATCTTTTTAATGGGATTTGCCTAACGCCGGTATTACGAGTCTTGGAAGAAATGAGCGGTACAGCCTCTACCTCCAAGACTCCTACCGCATAAAAAAGTCCGTAGTTAAGAGTTCTACGGGCTAACGCTGGAACATAAAGCTCTTAACTACAGTGCTACAAAGTACACTAACACCCATAAACTACCTATGAACCCCTAAACCGAGGACCCCCACATAGCAAACCCTATAATAAAATTATTTAACCCCTAATCTGCCGACCGGACACCGCCGCCACCTACATTATAGCTATGAACCCCTAATCTGCTGTCCCTAACATCGCCGACACCTATATTATATTTATTAACCCCTAATCTGGCCCCCCAATGTCGCCGCCACCTACCTACAATTATTAACCCCTAATCTGCCGACCGGACATCACCGCCACTATAATAAATGTATTAACCCCTAAACTGCCGCAATCCCGCCTCACAAACACTATAATAAATTTTATTAACCCCCAATCTGCCCCCCCCATCGTCGCCTCCACCTACCTACAATTATTAACCCCTAATCTGCCACCCCCGTCGCCGCTACTATAATAAAGTTATTAACCCCTAAACCTAAGTCTAACCCTAACCGTAACACCCCCCTAAGTTAAATATAATTTAAATAAATCTAAATAAATTTACTATAATTAAATAAATTATTCCTATTTAAAAATTAATACTTACCTATAAAATAAACCATAAGATAGCTACAATATAACTAATAGTTACATTGTAGCTATTTTAGGATTTATATTTATTTTACAGGCAACTTTGTATTTATTTTAACTAGGTACAATAGCTATTAAATAGTTAATAACTATTTAATAGCTACCTAGTTAAAATAATTACAAAATTACCCGTAAAATAAATCCTAACCTAAGTTACAAATACACCTACACTATCAATAAATTAATTAAATTACCTACAATGATCTAAACTAAAATACAATTAAATAAACTAAACTATATTACAAAAAACCCCACTAAATTACAAAAAATTAAAAAATATTACAAGAATTTTAATCTAATTACACCTAATCTAAGCCCCAAATAAAATAAAAAAGCCCCCCAAAATAATAAAATTCCCTACCCTATACTAAATTACAAAAGTAATCAGCTCTTTTAGCAGCCCTTAAAAGGGCTTTTTGCGGGGCATTGCCCCAAAGTAATCAGCTCTTTTACCTGTAATATAGGTAGGGTGATCTTTAATGGGGTAGTGTTAGTTTTTTTTTAAGGGGGGATCAGGTGTGTTTTAGAGTAAGGGTGTGTGGGTGGTGGGTTGTAATATTGGGAGGGTCTTGTATTTTATTTTGCAGGTAAAAGAGCTGATTACTTTGGGGCAATGCCCCGCAAAAAGCCATTTTAAGGGCTGGTAAAAGAGCTGATTACTTTTGTAATTTATTATAGGGTAGGGAATTTTATTATTTTGGGTGGGCTTTTTTATTTTATTAGGAGGTTTAGATTAGGTGTAATTAGATTAAAATTCTTGTAATATTTTTTATTTTTTTTGTAATTTAGTGTTTTGGTTTTTTTGTAATATAGTTTAGTTTATATAATTGTATTTTAGTTTAGATCATTGTAGGTAATTTATTTAATTAATTTATTGATAGTGTAGTGTTAGGTGTATTTGTAACTTAAGTTAGGATTTATTTTACAGGTAATTTTGTAATTATTTTAACTAGGTAGCTATTAAATAGTTATTAACTATTTAATAGCTATTGTACCTAGTTAAAATAAATACAAAGTTGCTTGTAAAATAAATATAAATCCTAAAATAGCTACAATGTAACTATTAGTTATATTGTAGCTATCTTATGGTTTATTTTATAGGTAAGTATTTATTTTAAATAGGAATAATTTATTTAATTATAATAAATTTATTTAGATTTATTTAAGTTATATTTAACTTAGAGGGGTGTTAGGGTTAGACTTAGGTTTAGGGGTTAATAACTTTATTATAGTAGCGGCGACGTTGGGGGCAGCAGATTAGGGGTTAATAATTGTAGGTAGGTGGCGGCGATGTTAGGGACGGCAGATTAAGGGTTAATAAAATTTATTATAGTGTTTGCGAGGTGGGAGTGCAGCGGTTTAGGGGTTAATAAATTTATTATAGTGGCGGCTATGTCCGGTCAGCAGATTAAAGCTTAATAATTGTAGGTAGGTGGCAGCGACGTTGGGGGGGGGGGGGCAAATTAGGGGTTAATAAATATAATATAGGTGTTGGCGATGTTGGGGGCAGCAGATTAGGGATTCATAGGGATAATGTAGGTGGCGGCGGTGTCAGGAGCGGCAGATTGGGGTTAATAATATAATGTAAGTGTCAGTGATAGCGGGGGCGGCAGATTAGGGGTTAATAAGTGTAAGATTAAGGGTGTTTAGACTTGGGGTTCATGTTAGGGTGTTAGGTGTAGACTTACAAAGTGTTTCCCCATAGGAAACAATGGGGCTGCGTTAGGAGCTGAACGCTGCTTTTTTGCAGGTGTTAGGTTTTTTCAGCCAGCTCAGCCCCATTGATCCCTATGGGAAATCGTGCACAAGCACGTTTTAGCCAGCTTACCGCTACCGTAAGCAACGCTGGTATTGAGGTTAGAAGTGGAGCTAAATTTGGCTCAACACTCACTTTTCTGAGGCTAACGCAGCCATTCAGAAAACTCGTAATACCAGCGTTGGCTTAAGGGAGCGCTGAAAAAAAAAAGGACAAAACTCGTAATCTAGGCGTAAGTGACTTGTATGTGATGAATACATCTTAAGAAAAAAAATATAAAAAGATTTTTTTGAAGTATTTGCAGTAAGTTAAGTGCATTAATGTTTTTTAACACTAAAGTATTGCAAGTAGTGAATTAGAGAAACAATAATAATTGTACTTTAAAATTAATGTATAAGAATACAATGCACATCTAAGAAATCGAGCACTGCAGTACAATTAGGGAACACTGTTTCTTTAAATTATAATGACTACATGGGGGGGTAGTTATCAACGTGTCTACTTTCCTGCCTTCGCCGGCCCAATACGCCCGCCTAAGCTCGCCTACCTTCGCCGCCGTGGACCTGAAAAAATACGCTTAAGTTATCAAAAAAAGCTGTCAAAAAGCCGTGGGGCGATGAGCAGCGGACTGTGAGAGTTATCACTCATCCGATCTCGCTGCTCTTCGGCTGTTTGACAGCTTTCTTGCTAGCCTGTCACTAAGCACTCACACTAAACTACACTGCTCTAACCCCTATACCGGCGCCCCCGGAGCCCCCCGCAACTAAATAAAGTTACTAACCCCTAAACCGCCACTCCTAGACCCTGCCGCAAGTCTTATAAATGTATTAACCCCTAAACCGCCGCTCCCGGACACCGCCGCAAGTCTTATAAATGTATTAACCCCTAAACCGCCGCTCCCGGACACCGCTGCCACCTACATTATACCTAGTAACCCCTATCCTGCCCCCCCTATACCGCCGCCCCCTGTAATAAAGTTATTAACCCCTATCCTGCTGATCCCGCACCTCGCCGCAAATAAAAAAATAGTTTAACCCCTAAACCGCCGCTCCCTGAACCCGCCGCAACCTATATTAAATTTATTAACCCCTATCCTGCCCCCCCTACACCGTCGGCACCTATAATAAATTTATTAACCCCTATCCTGCCCCCCCTACACCGTCGGCACCTATAATAAATTTATTAACCCCTATCCTGCCTCCCACTACGCCGCCGCCACTGTAATAAAATTATTAACCCCTAAACCTAAGTCTAACACTAACCCTAACACCCCCCTAACTTAAATATTAATTAAATACATCTAAATAATATTTATATTATTAACTAAGTTAATCGTATTTAAAACTAAATACTTACCTATAAAATAAACTCTAATATAGCTACAATATAAATAATAATTATATTGTAGCTATCTTAGGATTTATTTTTATTTTACAGGTACCTTTCAATTTATTTTAACTAGGTACAATAGCTATTAAATAGTTATTAACTATTTAATAGCTTACCTAGCTAAAATAAAGAGAAATTTACCTGTAAAATAAAAACTAACCTAAGTTACAATTACACCTAGCACTACACTATACTTAAATAAATTATTCCTATTTAAAACTAAATACTTACCTGTAAAATAAACCCTAAGATAGCTACAATATAAATAATAATTATATTGTAGCTATCTTAGGATTTATATTTATTTTACAGGTAACTTTGTATTTATTTTAGCTAGTTAGAATAGTTATTAAATAGTTATTAACTATTTAATAACTACCTAGCTAAAAGAAATACAAAATTACCTGTAAAATAAATCCTAACCTAAGTTACAATTAAACCTAATACTACACTATCATTAAATTAATTAAATAAACTACCTACAAATAACTACAATTAAATACAATTACATAAACTAACTAAAGTACAAAAAATAAAAAAAGCTAAGTTACAAAAAATAAAAAAATAAGTTACAAACATTTTAAAAAATATTACAACAATTTTAAGCTACTTACACCTAATCTAAGCCCCCTAATAAAATAACAACCCCCCCCCCAAAATAAAAAAATGCCCTACCCTATTCTAAATTAAATAAAGTTCAAAGCTCTTTTACCTTACCAGCCCTTAAAAGGGCCATTTGTGGGGGCATGCCCCAAAAAGTTCAGCTCTTTTGCCTGTAAAAGAAAAATACAACCCCCCCCAACACTAAAACCCACCACCCACATACCCCTAATCTAACCCAAACCCCCCTAATAAAAACCTAACACTAATCCCCTGAAGATCATCCTACCTTGAGTCGTCTTCACTCAGCAGAGCAGCGATGGAACCGAAGTGGACATCCGGAGCGGAAGAAGTTAATCCTCCAAGCGGCGCTGAAGAAATCTTCCATCCGATGAAGTCATCATCCAGGCGACGCTGAAGAAGTCTTCGATCCGGGCGATGTCATCTTCCAAGAGGCGCTGAAGAGGTCTTCTATCCTTACGATGACATCTTCCAAGCCGGGTCTTGAATCTTCCTCCCGCCGACGCGGAACCTCCTTCTTCACCGACGGACTACGACGAATGAAGGCTCCTTTAAGGGACGTCATCCAAGATGGCGTCCCTTAAATTCCGATTGGCTGATAGGATTCTATCAGCCAATCGGAATTAAGGTAGGAAAAATCTGATTGGCTGATGGAATCAGCCAATCAGATTCAAGTTCAATCCGATTGGCTGATCCAATCAGCCAATCAGATTGAGCTCGCATTCTATTGGCTGATCGGAACAGCCAACAGAATGCGAGCTCAATCTGATTGGCTGATTGGATCAGCCAATCGGATTGAACTTGAATCTGATTGGCTGATTCCATCAGCCAATCAGATTTCTCCTACCTTAATTCCGATTGGCTGATAGAATCCTATCAGCCAATCGGAATTGAGGGGACGCCATCTTGGATGACGTCCCTTAAAGGAGCCTTCATTCGTCGTAGTCCGTCGGTGAAGAAGGAGGTTCCGCGTCGGCGGGAGGAAGATTCAAGACCCGGCTTGGAAGATGTCATCGCAAGGATAGAAGACCTCTTCAGCGCCTCTTGGAAGATGACATCGCCCGGATCGAAGACTTCTTCAGCGCCGCCTGGATGATGACTTCATCGGATGGAAGATTTCTTCAGCGCCGCTTGGAGGATTAACTTCTTCCGCTCCGGATGTCCACTTCGGTTCCATCGCTGCTCGGCTGAGTGAAGACGACTCAAGGTAGGATGATCTTCAGGGGATTAGTGTTAGGTTTTTGTAAGGGGGGTTTGGGTTAGATTAGGGGTATGTGGGTGGTGGGTTTTAATGTTGGGGGGGTTGTATTTTTCTTTTACAGGCAAAAGAGCTGAACTTTTTGGGGCATGCCCCCACAAATGGCCCTTTTAAGGGCTGGTAAGGTAAAAGAGCTTTGAACTTTTTAATTTAGAATAGGGTAGGGCATTTTTTTATTTTGGGGGGTTTGTTATTTTATTAGGGTGCTTAGATTAGGTGTAAGTAGCTTAAAATTGTTGTAATATTTTTTAAAATGTTTGTAACTTATTTTTTTATTTTTTGTATCTTAGCTTTTTTATTTTTTGTACTTTAGTTAGTTTATGTAATTGTATTTAATTGTAGTTATTTGTAGGTAGTTTATTTAATTAATTTAATGATAGTGTAGTGTTAGGTTTAATTGTAACTTAGGTTAGGATTTATTTTACAGTTAATTTTGTATTTCTTTTAGCTAGGTAGTTATTAAATAATAACTATTTAATAACTATTCTAACTAGCTAAAATAAATGCAAAGTTACCTGTAAAATAAATATAAATCCTAATATAGCTACAATGTAATTATTATTTATATTGTAGCTATCTTAGGGTTTATTTTACAGGTAAGTATTTAGTTTTAAATAGGAATAATTTATTTAAGTATAGTGTAGTGTTAGGTGTAATTATAACTTAGGTTAGGATTTATTTTACAGGTAAATTTCTCTTTATTTTAGCTAGGTAAGCTATTAAATAAATAATAACTATTTAATAGCTATTGTACCTAGTTAAAATAAATTGAAAGTTGCCTGTAAAATAAAAATAAATCCTAAGATAGCTACAATATAATTATTATTTATATTGTAGCTATATTAGAGTTTATTTTATAGGTAAGTATTTAGTTTTAAATAGGATTAACTTAGTTAATAATATAAATATTATTTAGATGTATTTAATTAATATTTAAGTTAGGGGGGCGTTAGGGTTAGTGTTAGACCTAGGTTTAGGGGTTAATAATTTTATTACAGTGGCGGCGGCGTAGTGGGGGGCAGATTAGGGGTTAATAAATTTATTATAGGTGGCGACAGTGTAGGGGGGGCAGGATAGGGGTTAATACATTTATTATAGTTGCGGCGTGGTCAGGGAGCCGCGGTTTAGGGGTTAATATGTATAGAGTAGCTTGCGGTGGGCTCCGGGAGCGGCAGTTTAGGGGGTAATAACTTTATTTAGTTGCGGCGGTGTAGGGGGGCAGATTAGGGGTGTTTAGACTCGGGGAACATGTTAGGGTGTTAGGTGTAGACAGCTCCCATAGGAATGAATGGGATGTCTGTCAGCAGCGAACTTGTACTTTCGCTATAGTCAGACTCCCATTGATTCCTATGGGATCCGCCGCCTCCAGGGGTGGCGGATTGAAAACCAGGTACGCTGGGCCGTAAAAGTGCCGAGCGTACCTGCTAGTTTTTTGATAACTAGCAAAAGTAGTGAGAATGTGCCGCACTTGTGTGCGGAACATCTGGAGTGACGTAAGAATCGATCTGTGTCGGACTGAGTCCGGTGGATCGAAGCTTACGTCACAAAATTCTACTTTTGTCGGTCTCGAGCCTTTGATAACTAAGGCGAATCAGCCTCGCCACAAATACGCTGCGGAATTTTAGCGTATTTGAGGTTGACGGCTTGATAACTAGGCCCCATGGTATACACCTGTATAGAGCTGCAACAACTAATCGTCATAATCGATAATAATCGATTATGAAAATAGTTGTCAACGAATCTCATAATCGATTAATCGATTAGTTGGTTTGCAATTAGTTGGTCTGTACACAACACCAGCTGCTTCACTCCAATTAACTCCTGCATATGGTATTGTGTTTTATGGTTATGTCCTTAGCCTAAAGGACGTCTACTTTTCACTTTTTCAGGACAGTATAGTTTACAACTACCCCTGACTTATGTGCAACCCAGATATAATAGTCATCATTTGGATTGTTTATATTAAATCTGGTGATTTGGAACTATGCTTTTCATGATATAGTGCCAAGCTTGTTATTTACACCTAGCCTTAGATTGATGAGAGTTTTTTAAATTGATGTGCACTATTATCCGTTTGCACAATTATTAGCGTATTGCTTGCTATTGCTGATTGTATGTACTGTATATATAAATGTGTAAGGCTTTGTCCTGTTATTGATATACAGTCCTTAGCGCTTTTGATTTTGTTTATTATTGTTTTTTTTATATTTTTAATAAATTGTGATAATATTTACCAGATTCAACCTTTATAAGTATATATTCGTTATTTTTAGAGCGGACTAGATATTTCCCCTTACCTTATATCTTATTATTTACCATTGCATATAGATATTCAAGATATTTTTATGTTAGAATGAAGTCAAGGGTTACTTTATTGAGAGGCCCCTTGCCAAGGTAGAAAACACTTAGCATTGGTGAAGAGCTAACAAAGATAAATATCCCACTTTGGTGAAATTGGCAAAACCCTACTTATACATCTCAAGCACCTCAACACCATCTTAGTGCCTTTTCTCTGCTGCAGGAAATATAGCTGCAAACAGAGAACCAGCCTTAGCTAGGAGCATCTGGACATGTTGAGATGTTTGCATTTCAATGCAAAGTTTCTGAAAGAGTGAATAACAGAATGTTATTAAAGGGACAGTACACTGTAAAATTGTTTTTCCATAAATGTATTTTAAATGACTTGTTATACCAAATGTAGAGTATAAAATATTTGAGAAATTGCATTTTCGGGTTTATTTGTGTATCTGAAGTAGCTGATTTTGTGCTTTGAAACCACAGCCTATTACAATGGGTTGAGCTTCAGGTGATATCAGATCTCATTATGTTATCACTTTTATGTACACAGACTTGCTTCCTTATCTTATATTTGTCTGGAACACCAAAGCTCAATACATAGAGAGAACAATGGCAAATTATCATTGTATTACTTAACTATCATGCCCCCCACTGAGGGTGTAATCTCTTCTACTGTGGGCTGTGTTTACTTAGGCTTGTCAATAGCATATACGCCAGTATCAAAACTTTCAGTATAGGTTGGGAAACCACAAGCTAAATCAGCTATTTCAAATGGTGAAATATGAGTAAAGGAGCTACTTGCAACCAAGTTAATACACTCTAGCAGGTAAAAAGGATCATTGGGAATGATTTAAAGGGGAGAAAGTTTTTGGGTGAACTGTCCCTTTAACAGTGATAGTCTAACTCTTTCTAGTTCTACCTCTTTTCAAACAGTTTGTGGTTTGGTTTGGTTTAATTATAAAACTTCTCTGCTGCTTAAAAATTGAAGAAACAGTTGTGTTAATGTAAAGTTTTAGTCTGAAGTTTATATTTGTAACACTCATTATGTGGATTTTATTTAAAACATAGAAAACGATTATTGATTCTCTTTTTATCCGATTAGTCGATCAACCGAAAAAATAATCGGCCGATTAATTGATTATGAAAATAATCGTTAGTTGCAGCCCTACACCTGTATTAGCTATTACTACAGCCTATGGGGCATATTTATCAAGCTCTGTAAGAAGCTTGATGGCCCCTGTTTCTGGCGAGTTTTCAGACTCGCTGAGCTTTTGACTCTGGTAAATCAAAGATGTGATAATAGAAGTTCATCTCAAGTGCACGGGTTAACCATGAATTTGTAATATGAGCGTGTTTCAGTTTTGCTCTTATCAATGAAATTATAGGGAGTGTTGGTTACTGCAAATTTGCACTCGTGACTGGTTATACTGGTTCTAGCGGTAAATATATTGCAACCTCACAATCTTGTTTGTGCCATTCATGGTAACAATTGGGCTCCACTTGGAACCTTGATCTTTATGGGAAAAGTTTCATAATATATAAAATAACCCAAGCCAGCACACAGATTTGCTGAAACATTATTTTAAAAAAAAAAGAAATTCATAAAAACATGTGGCTTTGCAACACAGAAAGCATCTCACCTGTTTAAGTCAAACAACCGTAGTCAGACTAAATTGCCTTCCTAAATTTGTACAATAAATCCCTTTTGACTTACAGATATCTGTATTAACCTATAAGCTTACAAGACCCAAACGCATCCTGTTTAGGTGACCTGGTGGTGACAGAGATAATAATAGTAACAACGTGTGTGTGTATGAAGAAAGGAAAACATAATCATTCTGGTGTCTCGGGAAAAGACCAGATCAATGACTGCGTTGAGTGAAATCTACAACTCTAAGGGGCTATGAAGACCATTGACAGCCAAACGACTTCTTCATTTGTCATGTGTTTCCTTTAGTCCCTAAGTCTTTCAACAATTATGTCTGTCTAAATGTTGACAGGGGTGAATGATCTGCAAATTTTTCTCTCGGTCTGGCACGTGCAAGTGATAATAACCATCCAACGTCTTTTCCAGAGCTTATGGGAGGAAAATGAAGGACAACAATTTGAACCTGATGATTCCACGAGTCTAAATTATACCGTCCTCATACTAGACTAAATCCCCTCTTTCAACTCTAGGGTCATTGCCAAGGTGGGAGATATGTTCCATTTCTTGTTGGTTCTTGATGATTTATTTTGCTGTAAATAGAAAAAGGATTTAGCCAGATGTCTTAAAGGGACAGTCTAGTCAAAATTAAACTTTCATGATTCAGATAGGGCATGCAATTTTAAGCAACTTTCAAATTTACATCTATTATCTAATTTGCTCAATTCTTTAGATATTCTTTGTTGAATAAATAGCAATGCACATGTGTGAGCCAATCACACAAGGCCTCTATGTGCAGCAACCAATCAGAAGCTACTGAGCATATCTAGATATGCTTTTCAGCAAGTGCTATCAAGAGAATGAAGCAAATTAGATAATAGAAGTATATTAGAAAGTTGTTTAAAATGACATGCTCTTTCTAAATCACGAAAGAAAAAAACTGGGTTTAATTTCCCTTTAATGTAATTCCAAGGTAATAATAATAGTTCAGACAAATTTGGTTAGTGGTTTAAAGGAACATGAAACCCCTAATTTTTTCTTTTGTGATACAGATAGAGCATGTCATTTTAAACAACTTTCTAATGTATTTTTATTATCAAATTTTCTTTGTTCTCTTGTTATTCTTTGTTGAAAAGCAGGGATGTAAGCTAAGGATCATGCACATGTCTGGAGGACAATATGGCAGCAGTTTTGCAAAAATGTTAACCATTGCAAGACCACTAGATGGCAGCACTATTTCATGCCCTCTAGTGCCCCAGACACCTACCTAGGTATCTCTTCAAGAAAGAATAACAAATTTGATAATAGAAGTAAATTGGAAAGGTTTAAAAATTATCTGCGCTATCTGAATCAGCTACAGGCATACATATTCCATGCAATGCTTGATTAGAGTGACCGTACGTCTGTGGGGAATTGTATTGCAGACTGCGGTAGATTTTAAGATCAAACACCTTTCAAGAGTGGATCACTGAAAGAGAAAGACAACTTCTGTGAGATAAAATTAGAATCTTTAATCCATAATAGAATTGCTACGCGTTTCACGACCAATGTCTGGTCGTTTCCTCATGCATAAAACAATGGATACAATTAAAACAAGTTAAAACCTTAAATACAGGTAAGTTTAAAAGCGGAAGTTGTCATAGTTTCTGAAAGAGACCAATCGTGACTAGGTTGACACTGTGAATCTCATCAGCACTGATTGCGATATATACCTGTGAATTTAACCATTGTTAACAATATGTATCAAAACATCGCAAAAATGTTCCTAACCTATTAAAAGTATATGTCACAAAGGTTGTTAAGATAAATAATTCTAACTGTGTGAGATATCAACAGCCACTTCTGGCAATTGATCGCATATATATGGGAGTTGATGTATGTATAATAAATATTTGAAATCTTGTATGTTTATTTAGAAACGGACATGTGGTGTTGTTTAAAGAGATAAGATTGTTGATTTGTGTAAATAGTGTGAATATATAAATGTTAATATGAAAAGTGGAAATAGAACTATAAATAGGAAACCAAATAAATAAAAGTAACAATGAACAAGGATAGAACTGAGAATCTTGACCCCACGGTTGTAAAAATAATATATAAGTGTTTTTTGATATGCTGACTTTTGAAGCCATCGCATACCCAGTTGAATTGGTTACAACTTTCGTATATTAAAATATAAATTCATTATTTAGTTTACAGAAGGGATTTTTGTAAAGTTTGTAATAATGCATATGTTCTTATAAAAAAGGAATTTATTAAATGTAATATAATTACTTCTGGAATCCGGTTATACAATGATAAGTCTCACAGATTGACTCAAAAATTAATAATGGTAATCAGAAAAAAATTAATAATGGTAATCAGAAAAAGAGACCTGGTACAGACTTGATTTTTTATTTTTTATATATATTTTTATATGTGATATTAGTCGGTTAAATTGATTTCTAGGTCAGTCTTAAATTGATTTGTTGGTATATCAATTTTTTAAACTATCTCTAAAGATATGATAAAAAATGACCATTGGGAAATTGTCTCCAATATTTATTATGGAATTAATGTATAAATCACTATTATTGTTATTTGAAGCATGTAAAAGGGACTCTTCTAAATAGTTCAGAAGTGACCATTGGGAGATTATCTCCAATATTTATTATGGAATTAATGCATAACTCACTATGGCCTAGATTTGGAGTTCGGCGGTAGCCGTCAAAACCAGCGTTAGAGGCTCCTAACGCTGGTTTTGGCCGCCCGCTGGTATTTGGAG